>NC_064849.1:107750055-108007555 GCF_024139225.1 Suncus etruscus | reverse complement strand
ATTTTGCTGTTGTTGTTGACCAAAGAACAATTAGCTTCTGAGAATATTCATTTATTGTAGAGGAGTTAGTCAAATTCACTAAGTCAATTAATCTAAAATATTTGTGAAAAAGTATGTTTTCAGGAGCACAGGTATACATCTATTTTATTCAATCAGCTAGTATTGTATACATTAATGCATTTTGTAATTGAAATCATAATCATATTGAAAGATAAACATGCTTTTGGTTTTTCTCAATCAGTTAAAATATTGACCTGAGAGTGGCTTATATCTCTTAAAACATGATATAATAACCTTAATCTTATTCTCAAGTAAAGTTGAGTTGAAAAATCCAGAGTAGTTTGGAATATAGGAAATCTACATTGAGATACAGCTTTGCATTCAATATTTCCTTTATATTCCTTATAAGTTCTTTATATATTCTGTCATATTCCTCTGGGAGTAATTCAATTATTATTAAATATCAATATTTAAAATATTATTAAGGAAAGATATTTATATTTATATTGTTCAATATACAAATTTAATATATAAATATAAATAAAAATAAATATTTGTATATTAAGTTCCAAATTTATTCTTTGAAGCATTAAGAACTGTTAAAGAGCTAGAAGAATTTTTAGAGCTGTGCTTCACTGTCTTATGTTTCTTCTAAATTTAGACAATCAATTTAATATCTAGGAAGTTCTGTTTATTCAATCACTGTCAGTTTAATACTATATAAGCACCAATTTTACATAACAGTATTAAACAGAATTTATGCTATGAAAATTAATTAATTGTCATTGCATATAACTATAATAATTGGTTACTTAATTCTTTTGTCATCATAGCAAAGTTTTTGCCTTTTAATTTTCAACATACTTAGTCAAAGTTAAGACAACAATAAAAATTGAGTAATGCAGATGCCTAATTTCAATGTATGTAAAAGGGCAAATTGATCATTTGATGGACTCCCTTACATATTTTATTTTATACAATAAAGTGGTGGAAAATAAAGTGCAGAGTTCTACTTAATTTTTATGGTTAAAGCTATAATTATACATGTAGCAAACATCGTTCACAAAAGGAGGTATTTATATTTACACTAGCTAAAAAAACTTTAACTTGTTTTTTAAGCCATGCAATAAAAAGTAAAGCTAAAGTGAATTTAATTTTCATTTTATAACGGATATTTTTTAATTTTATGTAGTGTGATTAGTCTAATAATTATTAATTTATCTCGTTACAGAAACTTATCTATAGAATTAGTATATGACCAGGATCTTCTAATTGCAATACATATTAAAATTTTCTAGAAAATGAATTACTTTGTAATTGGAGCTTACTTAAAATCATCAAACCTCAGTTCCAAAATTTTTCCCTTGCTATATAATTTTTCCTAATAATAACAGTTAATAAGCTTGATCATGTGAAATTAAAGCTAAATTTGATGCCATAATAACATTGATGAGAGAAATAAACACTTGTCATCCTTCTACTAATTTCTAATGAAATTACTGGAAAAATAACTTTTTAATGTATCATTTTTAAATGACCATTTCTAAGAAATTGAAGAAATGTTGTATTCTTGCACACACTGAACATGTAGTTCAATTTTTTTTCCAAAATGTTTAATTCAAAGAAAAAGATTTTGTGTTTTTAATTAACTAACATTTTAACATTTTATGCCCTGTATTGGGGAAGTAGGTCAATTCACAGGGAATGATATTTTTGTTTGGAGATGAATAAATAGGTCTTATGTGTAAAATTAGCAAGAATTTTTGTTTCTGGAAAGCATCTAATATTATTGATCTGGAGGATCCCCATTGCTTCTTCTTTTACTTCTTTTTTTTAAGATTATTTAATTCACTTTGAATTCATAGTGCTCTGTCCAATATTATTCTAGTAGTCAATAGAAAAAATGTGTTTTACCTTACTCAGTATTTATTGTAATGTTATTCATGAGTAAAATACTTAAGCAACCAAAGTTTTCATTGATAGATGATTGACTGAAGATATGATACATTTATTTATATATTAAATACTATTCAGCTGTTTTTTTAAAGTACAAGTTTAAGGAATATCTAACTAACTCTTTATATCCAGAACAAGACTGCTTATGATTTAGACCAGTTTGATAGATGCTGGCTTAGATTGCCTTTAAATCTATCTATTAATTTTAATTAACAATGCTTGCAATTCAGTCCACCATTGCATACGACTGTAATTGTACGTTTAGGTCCATCAGATCTGTTTCCTATTTGTTTAATACTTTTATTTATATAGTAAATATATTTAAGCACCATGATTTCCAACGTGTTTTTAGTTGGGTTTCAGTTATAACAAATAAATACTCCCCTTCACCAGTGCACCCTTTCCAGGAGCGTTATGATTGAAAACAGATAGATAAAAGAAGTAGAGTTGGTCATTACCTTTGTGAACAAAGCAATTTCTTAATTATAGACAAGCACATGTACCAAGATGGAATGTATACACAGTTGTAAGAGTCATAGTAATTTATACATCTCCCAAATGTGCATAAAGACAGAGGAATGGATGTTTGAGTAGTGAAGAGGAAAACACATTCTACTCCTTTACTTTTGATATACTATCTGTAGTCCAGTTTACTAGCACTGTCTAACAACAGTACCTTATCTCAATAGCTGTTTTTTAAATTTTCTTTTGACTAAGAATAGTAATGGAAACCATTATCAGATTGTTTTAAACACTAATAGAATATTTCTGATATTAGATGTAGTCTATGTATTATATTTTATTTGATAGTTAATTTTTTTCTTCAAAGTTCTTTAGTGTTGCCTAAAACCTTATTATTTTACCAATTTTCAAGACAATGTCTTAATAAAATTTTTGCTATGAGTGATACACTACCAATCAACATAGTGTCTCTTCTAGCTAACTTTTGAATATAAAAATAAAGTAATGTTTAAAAATCTACTTTGTACTTTGGTTTTCTTAGCACAGAATGCAGATTTTCAATAGTGCTCTATCTAGCTTCACAAAGGTTTTCAATCAGAATTTTGTGACCAGAAATATAGTCAGTATCTTGACATTATAGCCCAATCCTATTGATAACTCTAGCTCACTTAATGACATATAATGATGAAAATAATTTATATCAGTAACTATAGGGACACTCCAGTATTCTTGTATTCACTTTTGAAATATAAAATTTCCTAACACTTAATTTTTTCTTGTCTATACATGATTTTTTTGAAACATTCTACTTAAGTTTGGAGAGATAGTACAAAGGTTAAGGTGCTAGCCCTTCACATGGATGTCTCCAGTTCAATTCCAGGAACCATGTATGACTTCCTCAGGAGTCTATGCTTATAACTATTTTGCAAAGAGCCAGGAATAAGTTTTTTTCAGGTATAGTAAAAAATACCCCTTAAATGATTTTTGTGAAATATAATTTAAATCAGAAATTACAATTACTGGGGCCAGAGAGATAGCATGAAGATAGAGTGTTTGCCTTGCATGCAGAAGGACGTTGGTTCGAATCCCGGCATCCCATATGGTTCTCAGAGCCTGCCAGGAGCAATTTCTGAGTGTAGAGCCACAAGTAACCTCTGAGCGCTGCCAGTGTAAACCAAAAACCAAAAACCAAAAAAAAAAAAAAAAAAAAAAAAAAGGAAAGAAATTACAACTAGACTCTAGTATACTAAAATGTTGGTTGAATATTAAGCATTCTTTAACATTGTCACGCTAGTTGTTAGTGTAGTTAAAGAATGAGAGAAGTAGAATATCTGTCTCAAATACAGTCAGGGGTGAGGGAGGAAGGGGAACATTGGTGGTGGGAATGTTGCACTGGTAAAAGGGGGTATTCTGTTTATGACTGAAAACCAACTACAAGTATGCTTGTAATCATGGTGCTTAAAGATTTTATATATAATAAAAAGTAAAATATATGTAGATGCAATTTTCAGCTACATGGATGGAACTGAAATATACAATGTTAAATGATTAGCTAGAAGAAGGATAAATAGAGAACAATAGCATTATGTGTGATATTTAGAATAACTGCATGAAGAAATACAATGGTCTAAATGGAACTTGTCTCAACATGTTTGGCCCCAGAGTTTAGTGAGAGAAGAAATGAATTGATGGGAAGGAAAGAAAATAAATAAAATATAGGGGCCAGAGGCCAAGTGGTCTCAGATGCAATTGTAGTGTTTAAAAAGGACAGAACTAAGTATACAAACCAAAGACAACAACAATGGAATCAAAAGACTCAAATTCCAAACTTTAACAATATAAATTTAAAACCGGCCTTTTATACTGGCAGGCTTGGGACAAAGGATGGTGCTATGGGATACATTTTGGAAACACTGGTGGAGAAAGGTAGACACTGGTGATAGGATTGGACCTGATTCATTGTATACCTGACCTAACTATGAAGGACTTTTTAAATAACAATAGTTTCAATAACATTAAAATTTTAAATGAAAAATATTAAACATCACTGAGGTACATAGTAAAACAATACTGGTGATATTTTAAATATTTTTCCTTCGAGACTTAATATTAAGAAAAATATCATATGTTAAAGTTCCAATATTTTCACCCTCAAAGTCAATTTAAAAAATAAACAATTTTAGATCTTTTTTCATGAATGAGTATGAAATGGCCCATTTTAATGGAATAATCAAATATTTAATTAGAAAAATGTAGGAAAGAAATGGAATTTCTAGATATTAAAGGAAGATCTATGCTTCCATATTCAGAAAATACTTTTTTTTAATTAAATATAATTTGGGGCCGGAGAGATAGCATGGAGGTAAGGCATTTGCCTTTCATGCAGGAGGTCATCGGTTCCAATCCCGGCGCCCCATATGGTCCCCCGTGCCTGCCAGGAGCAATTTCTGAGCCTGGAGCCAGGAATAACCCCTGAGCCCTGCCGGTGTGACCCAAAAAACCACAAAAACAAAAAAAAAACAAATAAATTAAATATAATTTTTATTTTAATCATAGTGGCTTACATATCATTGACAATAATATTTTAGAAAATACTTTTATGCATTTTTTTCTGTTGAAAGTAAGATTCATCATATGATTGCCTTGTTATTAATAAAATTTGAAGATTTTCACCCAGAGAAGTCAATGAATGAAGAAATATTTTGTGGTCTCAATTTTGAATAGACTTCATCATCTATAACATACTCAGCACTTTTTATAAATGCTCTATTTATAAAAGATATATTTTAGGCAATGCAAGAGAATTCATTCGCTTTAGTTTAATTAAGGAAGCCAAGCAGAGATTAAATTAAGTCTGATTTGCATGACATGTTACTTGCTAAATCTTGAAGTTAATAGGAAACCAAAAATGTAGTTTTGAACTGGGAAAAATACCACTTTCAAAAATAAATAACTAGTTTAAAATATGATAGTGTCAAAATCTTAAACTATTTAATATAAAACTGATATTATTCTTTAATGATAAAATATCAAAGTCTAGAATAGATGTCACATTTGATCTAGGTAGCGATTCTTTTTATTATTCCATAAGAAAACATTTGCAGCTACCAGTAGCCAATTTAAAATATTTATTACCCATTTATGTCATCCCCAACACACCCTAAATCTTTTTAAAGCTAGTTCTTTCTTATCCTCAAAAGATATATCTTATGTTATTCAGTCAGTACTTACCCCAGAATTCATAAGGACATTTATCTCAGAAATATAATAGATGGAAATAAACTATGATTCAAGGGCTAATTATTCAATAAATATAATATAAATTCTGAATCTTTTGATGTATAGGTTATGATAATAATAAATTGAAATAAACCTACACTCTTAATATATCATGTGTAAATAGCCCAAATTAATTAATTCCAAGTCCTTTGTGTGCAAAATCTCTACCAGAATTTTAGAGACATAGTCAAGGGCATAATTAAAATATTAGAGATATATTCACAAAGTAGGCAAACTCATTCTTTCCTTTTCCATCCTTCCTATTCCTCCTTCCTTCCTTCCTTCCTTCCTTCCTTCCTTCCTTCCTTCCTTCCTTCCTTCCTTCCTTCCTTCCTTCCTTCCTTCCTTCCTTCCTTCCTTCCTTCCTTCCTTCCTTCCTTCCTTCCTCTCTTCCTCCTGTGCCACAACATCTTAAAGTAACTCAGAGGAAAGATAACCTTTATCCAGGAAAATTTGTGTGGAGGATGATACATATGGGTTAGTGGGGGTTCTATTTTTCATGATACTAATATAAGATGGGTTTAGGTAAAATCTAAGAATTTGCATGTAAAAAAAGTTATGCAAATAATATTTAAGCTTCTATAATTGACATTACAGCATTTGGAAAGGATAACCCCTGAATTATTTATACCAAAAACATAGATATTACTTACTTAATTATCATATATATAGATATTAAAATTATTTTTGTCAATACTTGGGCGATTTTAATCTACCAGAAAAAATAACACTAAATGTGTTCAAGTTGGTTATTTTTATCACATAGCATCAATTACGCTGTGTGGTTATACAGACAATTTGAATGCTTCCAAGCTTAAAAATAAATGTGGCTCAGTCACCCATGAATACTCAAATTCAATTTAACACATGATGCTATTCATCAAAATGAGTCACTTAAGACAGTACTAGTCAATATGTGCCAATTTCTATAAATATACATTTATATATACTCATGTATGTATGTACTTATATATATAAAGTTATATATAAGTACATCATCTAGTCCTACTTCTTGGTACTTTAAACAAAGAAAATACTTTCAAATGAACTTGAAATCTTCTTACCTATGTCTTATATCACACTTTTTTTTATATATGGAATGCTTCACAAATTTGCATGTCATCCTTGCTCAGGGGCCATGCTAATCTTCTCTGTATCTGTTCCAATGTTATTATATGTGCTGCCAAAGCCAACACTATATCACAAATTTTAAAGAGACTTTTTCAGTAATGGTAATTTTTTTAAATATAGAACAATTGAACTCATTGACAAGGCTATCTCCTCTCAACTCAACAAACTATATGTCCATTAAAATTTTTGTTTGTTTTGTTTGGGGGTCACGCACAGCAATATTGATGGCATACTCTGGGCTCTTAGGTGTCACTCTTGATAGGCTTAGAAAACCATACAGGCTTCTGGGATGAAACCTAGGTTGGATACATCCAAGGCAGGCACCCTACCTGCTGTATGGTTGCTCAACCCTTTGCCTAATGTTTTTAAACTTATTTTTTCCAAAGAAATAAACTTCTTTATAAAATTTTTATTTTTATGATAGGGTTATGTCTACATTCAACATTTCAGCTAGTTGCATAGACTTGCTCTATTTCTTTTTTTATGGGGGGGGGGGTTGGGCCACATCAATGATGCTCAGGGGTTTCTGCTGGCTATGTGCTCAGAAATAGCTCCTGGCTTAGGGGACCATATGGGACGCTAGGGGATCCAACCGTGGTCCATCCTAGGTTAGTGTGTGCAAGGCAGATGCCCTACCACTTGCGTCACTGATTTGGCCCCTCAAGCTATTCTTGAAAGAGATGTACACCAAGCCATGAAAAATCATGTGTACATTGGCATACTGCTGAAAGCTGGCAATGTTGAAAGAGAGGTGGTTCGAGTATCTGCCACACCAGATATTTCCATCACCTACAATAATTGCCTTGCCAATGGCCCTGAACCACAATTCTACTATTCTATTATTCTCTGCAGAGACACTAATCTGACCAAAATTCCAGGTATGTTGGTAGTTGGATTGACATCAGCAGGATTTTTTTTTTGGAGTGAATGGGACACCCTCCACAGTCTTCTCTTACTTCTACAAAGCCTGCAGCTGAAAAAATACTAAACAAAAGCCGAAGTAACAATTGTGTTTGGAATTCCTGGTCAGAGCAGCAATGCACCAACCTCCTTTTTTGTAAAAAGACTATTAATCCTATATGGACAAATCAATCTAGATATCAATGTGTATTTGAAGCCACCTAATGTTCAGAAACAAAAGTAACATATGGTAAATAGTAACTGGAGCTTACTAAATCTTTTGACAAGGACAATGATCTCATTATGAAATATAGCAATTTTTACAAATTTTGTTTCTGTACTCTTTTTAAAAATTTGAATTTTATTTACCTGGAAAAATGTATATCAACTATATGAACAAATCAATTACATCAACTATGTGATTCATGATCTTTAAATAAATAATTATTTAAAAATTTTAGGATAAGATTTCGAACTTTGAGAAGACTTGTAGATGTAGACAAATATTTTTATGAGTTCATCTCTCCTGACAGCTGCATAATATACCATGGAATCTATTATGCTGAGTGAAATAAGTCAGAGAGAGAGAGAGAGAGAGAGAGAGAGAGATGCAGAATGGTCTCACTCTTTTATGGGTTTTAAGAAAAATGAAAGACATTCTTGCAATAATAATTTTCAGACACAAAAGAGAGGAGGGCTGGACGTTACAGCCCACCTCATGAAGCTCACCACAAACAGGGATGAGTTTAGTTAGAGAAATAACTTCATTGTGAACTATCCTAACAATAAGAATGTATGAGGGGAATAGAAAGCCTGTCTAGAGTACAGGTGGGGGGAGGGTGGGGAGGAGGAAGATTTGGGACATTGGAGATGGGAATGTTGCACTGGTCATGGGTGGTGTTCTTTACATTACTGAAACCTAAACACAATCATGTATGTAATCAAGTTGTTTAAATAAAATATATATTAAAATATTTTTATGAATTGTTTGAACATTTTATAAATATTTAATGTTCATTGGGATTTCTACCCTTTTCTGAGAGAAATACTTTTCTTATAAATCTTGGAGAAAGTAATCTATATAATTTTATGGAAATAGTCACACGTGACTCTATAAAATTCTGCCAGACAATAGAACACAAAGTTAACAGTCTGTCTGAATTGTGCAGTTTAAATTATTTTTATTTACTCTATACACATTCAAACATTCCACAAAGATTTTAATTTTTGATTTAATATAATATAGAATGATCTTAAAATGTTCAACTAAACCAATAAAAATTTATTTAGCTTTCTTATTTGCATACATGTCAAATATTAATAAAGAATAACTGACTTTTATTACATATTTTGTGCTTGCTTTGTATGTTAGGTTTCACCCATTTGTTTATTACAACACTAGGAGGTGATGTAATTGTTGAAATCTTTTGTTTTTAAAATAATTTTGGATTCATCAAAATGTTGACAGAATAGCCTAGAGTTGTCTTATCCACTTTGCTCAATTTCCCCTCTTGCTACAATCTTACACAACCATGGTACAAAAACTAAGAAATTAATATCAGCACAATGTTACTAAAATACAAGTTTTATTTATATTTCACAATATTTTCTCACTCCAGTAGTTTTTCTGATTCAGAATTGAATCTATGGTACCATTTTGTATTGTCTCTATTTTTTAATCTTCTATTCTTTTCCAGTTTTTCTGTATTGTTGTGATCTTGCCATTTTTTTAAGACTAATATGGTTGAAGGTTTTATTAAACCTCTCTCAAATAGTTTATTTCCCAAGACAAATGGACATATGGATTTTAAAAAAATCATTGTATTATATCAATTGTATTTTATATCAACCTAATGCATTACTAATAAGTACTGTTAACCATCATCATTTACTTGGCCATATTTTTTTACAATTTACTATTTTTCCATTTACTTAACTATATTCACTAATAATGAATTGTTGTGACCTGCCCACACTCAGAAAGACAAATTAAGCTCTGATTTATGAAAAGATGTCTAAAACAAAAATTACTATTATTAAAAAATTACTATTATATTTAATATTATTTGTACTAGTAACTAGTTTTTAGTCAAAACTTTTCTTAAATGACCTACAAATTTTACTTTTGCCAGAAATAAAATTATTGTGATGTTCTGAGAGTAATTACTTTATGTATTTCTTCTATATCATTATTTTAATAAAAATGTATCTCATTTTCCATTCATTTATTCAGTCACTTATCAATAAATGTTGATTTAGAAATGCTTATTGTAATAAAATATTAATTAATTTTGTTGATCAAATTTCTTAGTTTTGGCAATCAAACACTTTTTGAGATGCATGTCTTCAATCCCGTGTTGTATTTTTTACTACCCTAAATTGAGCTATTTTTATAGAAACAGAAATTATTAGTGTTTGCAAAGAGGTATTTCCAAAGTATGTTCAGGAATAAGATATGCTTGTTGTTAACATTTGCCAGAACTCCTGCTAGATAAATCTAGGGAAAGCAGTCTATACTAAATTATGTATGCATTTTATTTCTTTCTGTTTCTCTTACTTGCAAATATATTCATAAATATGAGTTTATATCACTATCTGTAAGTCTTGTTCAGTACAAAAATCTTCAAACTAATTTTACCTGATAGTACTTGTTTCTTCTGATAAATAGAATCTTAGAAACTATAAAACTTATTTATTTTTTAGCCACAATAGCATATTTATTGATAAAAAGTAAGATTATTTGAAATATTAATTGATTAAAAATGTAGCATATTCCCCTTCTGATAAGAAATAGAAGTAGGAGCTATTGGAATGTTGCTCCAGTTTAGAGCACATGCCTTGCATTTTCTTTTTTATTAATAAAACTTATTTATTTTTATTTTTATTTTATTTTAAAGTTTTTTATTTAAATGACATTTTTTACAAAGTTGTTCATAATACAGTTATTTCTGGGGTTCAACATTCCAACACCAATACTACTACCAAGATAACATCCTTTCACCATTGTCCCCAATTTGTCACATTCCACTGATTACCTTGGCAAGTACAAATAATTATGTTAATATTGATGCTACAACAAAAATATTAATTAAATTAAAATATTATTGAAAATTGTCATATCTCACAAGGGGATAATTAAGGCATTGAAGGTTTACTAAGTTGTTTGTTGGCAGTTGAGAATTTTCTTGTTGGTTTTATTTGTTAGACTTAGGTAGCTTCTCAGATAATTTCACATCTAAATTGGTGCATTTCTCTAGGATCATAGTATCGAAAAATATGAAGATGTATATCCAGAAATTCCAGGATCTGTGGTGCTGGGTCCATGAGCTGACATGGTGTGGGCTCTGGGCTCTGGGTGTGGCTGCCAGGACTTTTGGAAGTATGGAGGAGTGGTAGGAGGCTGTCTGCCTGGATGTCAAAAACACCCCAGAAATCGCATCCTTCAAAAAATAGGCAGTTAGGTTATTTTGGGCAGTTAGATATTTCTCCAGACATCAGTGGAAAAGTGGTGAAGTTGGACCAATGGTGTCATGGTGGTTGTAGGGATTGTGTGAAAGCTGCCAAGACTTCAGCAGGGAGGAGGCAAGCATCCCAGAGCTATCAATCCAGCTAACTATGAATTTTCATAGCTATTCTTGCCTCTCTTTTAAATAATTATATATAGCAATGGTCAATAAGCAAACATGGCAATGACTGTCACATTTTATTTATGTCTACAATCTTAGTATGTTTGAAAAATAATTTCATAATTTCCCAACTATATACATGTTTGTAACCATGGTGCTTAAATAAAGGTATTAAAAATAATAATAATTTTATCATTGATAACACATGCCATGTAAGAAAATAAATCTATAAATAGAGTACAATATTTACTTATAGAATTTTGTGGAAGCTAAAAATTTTAAAACAGTACTTTCTAAAGTTGCTTATATGATCTTTAGTTATTTATTTGTGACACGTTCGGTACACTTGGACTATCCTGGATGCTTGGTATCATGTTAATCTTACCACAATTTTCTGTAGTTTACTCCAGTTAAATTCACTGTGCAAAAGTTTGCTGAAGTTAAATTTAAAAAATTTATTCTGAATGACGTTGACATATGCAGGGACATTTTTCTTACCGAGAGTTTTATATAAAACATTTGTAGCACTCTAAAATGTTTATCTAGTACCAGCAGCTACATGCTTCATTAGATAATTATAACTCAGTCTCTTACCTTATTAGCTCATGTCTTATAGTTTTCTATTGCAGACTATTGACATCATACAAAATGAAACTTTCTTTGCAGTGGTTTGCAGTTTCTATTTATAAAATGAAGTCTAATATAAATAGTCCTTCAGTGTTACTTTTTAACAAGGATTTACAAATTTTTTTCTTATTTTTGTTTTTTGTTGTTGCTATTTTGGAAACATACCTGGCAGTACTCAAGAATTACTACTCATATCACATTCAGGATTTAATCCTGGTCATGTTCAGGGGACCATATAGGATGCTGGGTAGCAAAACAGGCTGGCCATGTGCACAAAAGCATCCGATTGGCTGTGCTATTCCCCCAGTCCCACAAAACTTTTTCTATGGAGAAACTACCTTACAAAAAATTTAACTAATTTTAGGAATTAATTAAAGTAAATTTTACTAGTGAAAATTATTCATTTCTATATCACACAAGTCTATATTCTTGACATGAAAGTGCAATCCTTAAAATTTAGTTTATTATAATTACTTTATTTAATCACTGGTTACAGGTTATACATAATACAATTTATTTTTCTACAGATACAAAGTTGTCATGATTGAGTTTTAGTAATACAATCATCACCAGTGTACATTTTCTGCCATCTATAGTCCCAATTTTCCTTCTGTCCACACCCTTGCCTGCCTCTGGGGTAAATTTTATCTCTCTTTCTCTCTTTCTTTTTCTCACTCTCTCTTTCTCTCTTCCTTGTCTCTTTCTTCTCACTCTCTCTTTCTCTCTTCCTTCCTCTTTTTCCCTTTATTTTATTTTCTTTTTCACACTGTAGTTTGAAATATTGTTGAAATATTGTTAATAGCCAATTCTTGTTCAGGGTGATCATTTTCAACTATCATTTTCATAGCGGTCCCTTCTCTACCCTACCTGTACTTTCAGGCTATTTGTGGCACAGTTCCTACTAGACTGAACCTCTGAATGAATCTCTATTGTCTCTGGGTATTATTAAAATACTCACTGTGGAATATAAAAACAGTTTTAGAGAAAATATTTTTGAAAGTATCATTTATATATGTAAATGTTATTTGGCCTTCAAATTATCTTGTAGGAAAAGGCATTTGGGGGCCAGATAGATAAGCAAGAAGGATGCTTGTCTTGTACATGACAAGCCCAGATTCTTTCCCTGGAACTACATTCAGCTCCAAAATTTCAACCAGGAGTGTTCATCAGCACAGAATTGGTAGTTATTCATGAGAATTGCCAGATTCTTTTTTCCTTTTTTCTTGTGCATCCTGATTTTCTCAACATTAATTGTTAAACAGATTTGGTTTATTATATTTCATGTATCAAGCAACTTTAAATGAATTAACTGTTTATTAATTTAATTGTTTATCTCAGGTTATCAATTCTATTATATTGGTCTGGAAGTCTTTCTTTAGCTCAGTGCCACACCTTTTTGTTACAATAGCTTTTTAGTATGATTTAAAGCCAAAAAATGCAAACCATCCTTTTCATTTTCTTTCAGAATTGCTTTGGCTGGTTTTAAAGTTTTATGATACCACAATATTCTCTTAGCGTTCTAGCCTTTAAAGAATGGCCATTTTGAATATTTTAATTCTTTTTATCTGTTTATATAAAATATTTTTCTATTTCCTATTTTCTATACTTTTCAAAAATGTCATTTTCTATACTTTTCAAAAGTGACTTACTTAATTGTTTTAAGTATATAAATTGTTCATATCCTTAAGTTTCTTTCTTAGGATCTTGATTTTGGGGCACTATATAAAAGGAATTTTCTTTTAATTTCTTTTTTTGTTTTAGTTTGTTGCTTGTATAGAGAAGTACAACTTACTTCATGTATTTATTTAGTAGCTGATTACTTTGCTTCATTGTTTATTGTATCAAACATTTTAGTGGAGGCTTTAGTATCTTCTATGTATATGTTAATGTCATCTGAAATATTGATAGTTTATCATTATAGCAATTTCAATGTCTTATTTATTTACTTATTTTTGAAATTTCTTTCAATAGGTCTTCAACAATTATACTTAATAGTAGCCTAGAAAGTAGACATACTTGCCTTGTACCTGATTTCAACAGGAAGGTTTTTACTTTCAGCATTGAGTATTAATGTGAGATAGTTGCATATGGCCATTAGTATCTTGGGGTATATTCCTTCTATGCCTATTTTATTGAGGCTTTTACAATGAATGGGTAACAAGTCTTGCCCAAAGCTTTTTTCTTGAACCTATTGATGTAATACTTTTATCCTTGTTTTGTTAATTTATTTGCATATATGAGGCATGAATGTATTCAATTATTCACATACACTGAACAATCAACTGATTAACAATATATGGGATGACTCCTACTTGATCATGGTGAATGATTCTGTAATAGATTGCTGGACTCAGTTTGCTAGATTTTTTTGTTTTGGTTTGGTTTGGTTTGATTTGGTTTGGCTTGATTTTTGGGCCACTCCCATCAGTGCTCAGGTTCTTCTTTGATTTTCCATTCAGATAGTACTCCTGGCTCAGGAAAAGACACGGGTCGATGAAGATCAAACCCAAGTCTACTGCTTGTAGTTAAAGCTCTATCACTGTGCTATTACTCTAGCCCCTCAGTTTGCAAAAATTTTGTTGAGAAATTTTACATTTATTTTCATCAGGCATATTGGCTTGAAATTTTACTTTTTAATAATGGCTTATGGGGCCAGAGAGATAGCACAGCAGCAGGGTGTTTGCCTTGCACGAAGCAGATCCAGGACAGAGAGTGGTTCAAATCCTAGCATCCCATATGGTCCCCTGTGCCTGCCAGGAACTATTTCTGAGCTCAGAGCCAAGAATAAATCTTGAGCGCCACAGGGAGTGACTCAAAAAACAAAAAATAAAATATAGCTCAGCACTATACTTGGAAAAATATACTTAAAAACTCCCCAGAAGTCATTCATCCTTACAAATACCACTAAAAACGTGTGATTCATAGGAGTAGAGCAAGATTGGTATCATTAAGAACACTTATGACTCATGTAATTAGATTAATTGAAATGAGAAATAATTTTATTTCTACTATCATGAGTGACTTTGATGGGCTTAATACTTTAGAGAAAAAGTAATTGAATATGTGGTGGCAATACCAAGAGAACTTAAGTTAAAATAGAACCTGAATATGTGACCTAATTACTTTGCCTAATAAAACTTGTGTATAAAGCTTTTGATTTAACTAAAAAATAAAAACAGTGTTTGAGATAGAATCTACTTCAGTGAAGATGCTGTAAACTTTGTTAAAGTTAAAAGGAGAAGTTATAAATTATATATATTTAGTTGATACAGAAATTTATAGGATTGACATAAAATTTTAGAGACGTTCCACTGTGACAGAATTCTATCAAAGAAAAGCCCAGACTATATACAAATCTAATCAAAAAGGAGTCAATTTATGAAGAAAAATTCATTGCTATCTTGTTTTAAGAAATCATGCTATTATTTACCAACCACTTTCCAGATCAATCAGTTGCCATCAAGTTGAGGGAAGACCATACACGAGCAAAGAGAGTGCAACTTTCTAAAAGTCACATTATGGTTATCATTTTTAGGTGTTTTGTTTGTTTTGTTTTGTTTTGGGACCACAATCTGGGATTCTGGCATTACTCTCAATTCTGTGCTCAGAAATAACTCCTAACAAACTCAAGGAACCATATGAAATGCCGATAACCAAACCCTATGTTAGCTACATACAAGGCAAATGACCTACCTGCTGTGCTATCATTCCAGCCCCATATTTTTTAGAATTTTTAATTTAATTTTATTTATTTAGTTAGTATTATTATTGTTTATCATTTATTCATTATTATTGCGATGCTCCGGGGTTACTCCTGGCTCTACGCTCAGAAATTACTCCTGGCAGGCTTGGAGAACCATATGAGAATCCGAAGATTAAACCAAGTCTGTTCTGGGTTGGCAGCATGCAAAGCAAATATACTACCATTATGCTATAACTCCAGCCCATATTATTTAGAATTTTAAATCAATTTCATATAATGTTTTTATGAATGCTATAATACACTTAGTAAACTACAGTATATTATACACATAACTTTCATGTGTACTGATAAACAAAATTATGTTATTTAATTTTGTGATATTTATTTTATCTTGAAAAAAATCCTTAATAAATTTAAAATACCTCTGTGGGGACCATTACTGGCAGATTAGTATCAAATTTTGCTGATAGTAGTTATAAAGCTGAATTATACCGTTGTTATAATTCTCTCAAAGATTTGTTGCTGCAATATCTGTACAAATTGCTGAAAATGCTGTAATTAGCCCTCGAATAACTACCCCACCCACTCACACTTAAAAAGACACAAATCAATAAATGTAGGAACCAAGCCTACGACATTAAGAAAAGCTAAATTTTATTTCTGCTATTGAAAACTTCTGTGCCTTTTTATTTTGCAAGACAAAAGTAGACACTCCATTAATATGATTATGTAAATGAGGATACTTGTGTAACATCATTAAAGGGCCCAAGCTTTTATTGACAAGCATTTCTATCATTTAATAATTTTGGACTTTTTCTTTTAACAATTTATTGGTGTATTATATCTCTGTCACTACCTTGCTTCATCAGACCTGTATCCCTAAATGGTTAGAGACATGGAATTTGGGGCAGTCTCAACACTCACACATGGATCTTTTAATTTTACGTTTGTGAGCACATTCCTGCTCTTCTCATAGTTCCTAAGCATCTGAGTTGCTCTCCCTGATCTAAGTTCCTCAGTCTTCTGACAACTTATGACTCTAACTTTGCATTTTAATCCCTTCCTGCATGAATTATGTTAGAGCAGATCTATTTTCCTGACAAAACCTTTATTTGAGGATCGAAAAACAGTATCTAGATTCTTTGTAATAGTCAGCTCTCTACCAGTATTAGGACAAAAATCAGCTAACTTAATCATTTTTCCCCATTAAAAACCTGGAAGAATATATCAGGTAATAATGATTATTTAGGATAAAAAATAATATATTTTAATTCTTTTTGAATATAGCATCTTTCCTCAATCCATTCTAAAATATTTTCCTTGCTACTACTTTATATATATATATATATATATATATATATATGGCTATACAGAACATCAGATAAATACTGTAATAAAATTATAAAAATGTGATACATTATATTTTTCATAAATTTTGGAGTAAATACATATTAATTTCACTGTAGATATGTTGTATATTTATGATATGTTGAAGAAGAAAAATTCTAGAGAAAAATTGACAGGAATATGGGTAGAAAAAATAAGAATCATGGGGTTTAATTATTTTTGAGCAAAGCCTTACTATGTATAAAAGACAGTGAAAAAATATCTGCTTTATTTGATTGCCTGAATGTTATGGATTTGAAAAGGCATATGGTGAGTTAAGAGAGGAATCTGGTTCAATTAGTTGAAGATATTGAGGACTTTTTTTCAATTACAAATTAATTGTACACTGTTCATACTCATAAATTTTATGTTAAGATCTGAGTTACTTGATAATTCAAGTGTGAAAAATGACCTTTACTTTACAAAAATGTTGATTTAAAATTTCTAGCAAAAGATTCTCTCCTTGCAATAATCATGTATTCTGGCATTAAATTAATTTTAGATGTTCAAAAGACACTATTAATTGAAACACCCTACTTCAAGGAATTTAAATGTCTTTATAACAGAATGACCAATGAAGAAAGAATTAAGTATCTCTTTTTTTTTTCTGGTTTTTGGGTCACACCCAGCGGTTATTATAACACTCAGGGGTTATTCCTGACTATGTGCTCAGAAATCGCACCTGGCTGGGGGCGATAGAACCAGGGTCCATCCTAGACTACCACTCCAGCCCCTATACTATCACTTTTTATAGATAAAATATTTTATATAAAATTTAGTTAAGATAATTTTAATATAATAAATATACAGAATTTACATGGAGCGATTTCTAAGCAAATAGCCAGAAGTAACCCCTGAGCACCACTAGGTGTGGCCCAAAAAAAAAAAAAAAAACCCAAAAAACTGTACATGGTAGATTATGGCAAAATAGAGGAAAATGCAAGCTTACATAACTTTAGTACTAGTACTAATGGAATCACATTACTGAAGACACCAATTTTTTTTAGAATTTATTAAATATAATTTTTATTTTAATCATAGTGGCTTATTGTTGACAATAATACTTTAGGTACATATTAACATAAAATCAGGGGAGTTCCCATCACCGAATTGTCCTCACTCCACCTCCGTTCCCGTCCTGAAGACACCAATTTTCATTTGAAATGTCTTGAGATATATGGAAGATCCAATCTATTGGACTTCAAAAATTTTGTTTTTTAAATCAACACCCCTACAAATCTTGAACAACTATTAAAATCATTCTTAGGCCTGTTGGACTTAATAATCAGGTTACTAGACTTATGAAATAAATGTATGCTACTGAAAAAGAAAACAGAATCGAAGAATGTGTCCATTGTTTATAAAAAATTCAAATAAAAAAAAAGACTTATTTAGCAATAATGACTTGTATTAGGGCTCAAAAACTATATAAATCAAATCTAGCTTGTTGTATGCTCTTGCACAATCTATAAATTAAGAAAGGTTTATTGTGTTTTTAATACTTTAAAAGAGAATTTTGGGGGGCTGGAGTGATAGCACAGCAGTACGGCTTTGCCTTGCACAAGACCAATACAGGACAGACCCCGGTTCAAATCTTAACAATCAATATAGTCCCCCAAGCCTGTCAGGAGTGACTCCTGAGCCCAGAGCTGGGAGCAACCCTTGAGCACTACCACGTGTGACCCAAAAACGAGAGAGAGAGAGAGAGAGAGAGAGAGAGAGAGAGAGAGAGAGAGAGAGAGAGAGACAGAGAGAGAGAGACAGAGAGAGAGACAGAGAGAGAGAGACAGAGAGAGACAGAGAGAGAGACAGAGAGAGACATAGACAGAGAGAGACAGAGACAGAGACACAGAAAGACAGAGAGACAGAGAGACACAGAGACAGAGAGACAGAGAGAATTTTTAGATAGAAAAAAGTTTTCCAATTATAGTGTCTATAAATAAATTTCAACTATAATGAGATAATGCTCATCCATCCATATATTATCCATGGATGTTCTTATTTGTTTTGTTTGTATTTTGGGGGGAAGAAACATATCCAACAATATTCAGGTCTTACTCCAGACAATGCTCAGAGAACCATGCAATGCCAGGGATCTAACCCAGCCCAATAACATACTAGACAAGTATCCTAGAACCAATAGAACCAGGTAGTTGTGAAAGAAGCACCGGTTTTCACATCTAAAGTATTATCAAAAATTTTAATTATTTTTTTTTGCTGATTCTAGCTTGTATTCTTGAGGAAGCTATCACTATCAACAAATATTTATTGAGCATTTACCATGACACTATATTCTACAGCTCGTGTTAGGAATATAACTGTAGTGACTTTATTGACACAACTCAAAACAATATGGATTCATGTGCAGATCACCTCTGTAACTTGTAGATGTGACATTATTTTGAAAAATGATCTCTATAGATTAGGTTAAAGATGTTGAGATGAAATTACTCTGGATTATGTAGGTGAGCCATAAATCCAATGAAGTGCTATTAGAGCAGAAAAGGAAAAGGCACAGAAAAGGGAAAAGGTCATGATAAAAAAAAAGGTGACATAAATAATGATGGCTTAAGATCGTCTATCTATATCCTCTTATCAGCTGATGTATTGGATGAAGTTAGCGTGATGAAAAGTCACTGATTTGCAAACATGTTTTGAATATTCAGGATTTTTTAATGTTTTATATGTAAGAAATAAATCCAAGAAAAATCCCCCTAGATTTTTTGGCTTGATATTCTGGGTATACAGACTTTCATTACCTTTAAGGATAAATATTTTAGCAATAATATTTGGTAAAGAGGTTAGGAATTTATTTGTGGATTTTTCTGAGTCTAAGGTGCCTACTAAATATCTATATTTTTCCAACAGATTTTATGTTATTTTTGAGTTGGGAGAATTTAATTTATAGGTATAAATTTATGAGTATTCATTATTATATTAAAAGTAATTAAAAGCATTAGACTGGAGAAAATCACTGCAGAAATTACTTTTAAAAGGAAAATTCTTGCCAGTCTTACTTTTCTCTTTCCCTATGAAGTTCCATTTTCCTTCTTGCTCTTCTTCACCTCTTATTTAAGATTCATCTAATTGTCAATCTTGTCCAAATATCCTCTGCCGGTTTCAATCAATGAAATGATTTGCATAATCTTATAGTCTATACTTTGTTGTACAAACATTCATATACTTAAGGTACAGAGGTGTCTAGTGATTCAGTTTCCAAAGTCAGTAACCATTTGTCTTAAGGGTTAGTGTCTGATAGATTATAGAATGTTACACATAGTATTGAAAGCAAAGTCATGAACATGTCCTTCATTTTTTAAAGCCTACTAAATCGCACTCTCATAGTCACTGAAGATAATTATAGTTACTGAAGAGAAAAACTGACAATTAAAAGTGATGAAGCTTTTTATTACTTTCCGTTTGGACTTCAGGAAGTGTTTTTACTAAAAATAATCTTTTTTCCCCACTAAAGCAACACGATGGCTTTTTATTATTGCATATCTAACTCAACTTCCTGCTATATGAGAAGTCATATATTTTAGCTAATAAAATTTTAGTAGCAAAGCTCTAAATAAATAAAAAAACTTCTAAGACAGTCATTAATGCATGAAAAGGTGTAGTTTAGTTTAAAATATAACCATTTAAGCTTTTGTTTTTCCAGGTTCACATATATTCTAAGTCCAATAAAATACAATACAAAGTCCTTCATAACAACATAAATTGATTCCATGACTGGAAATATTATAAATAGTGAATCTGAAATCCTATCTGTATTATCAAATGGTAATTGAGCAAACTGATAATTTTTACATTATATTTCCTATAATGACACTAATAATATTTTAATAAGTTATTTTGAAACTTAAGTTTGTGCATCTTTTTCTTTAGGTATGAGCTTATATACTTTGAAATTCATTGTGGGAATTTATTATTTTTGTAATCATATATTATTTATATACATAATGGTTATTTTAATCAAACTTCCATAAAAGTCTTTTCTTCAAATTAAATCAATACAAATCAAATCATTTTGCTTTTTGTAATATTTTGATTCTTGACAAAGAATAGTATGCTCTGCTTCTGCATAAAGTTGACATAATAATCAATAATAATTGAGTGAAATAAAGCTCAAACAATAAAATATTCTCTTAAGAAATAAAAGGCTTAACAAAAGGATGATCGGTTTTAGACTCAAGAAGTATATTTATTTATAATTCTATCTTTAAAATATGTTATTCTTATTAAACTTCTTAACATCCAAATATTCCAGTTTTCATAAGATATAATGGAAACATTTACAAATTTAGAAGGTCTTATATCTTAGATTTGGCATTCTCTACAGTTTAAAACTCATATCTTGCATAAAACTTTGAAGTTACAACTTTGACTGAAAATATATTGGTGAAATACAAATATTTTTCTATCTTTATTATTTTAATTAGGAGTTCACGAATAAAGTGTAAAAGCAAGAAATATTTGCCTTATTTTCTGGAGCTTCTCATAAATAGCAGTACAAGGAGTTCTGGTATTGGGTTATATCTGGATTCCAATATAAGATTCAATTTTTACTTTGTATCATGATGTCTTATAACCCCATTCTGTTTCCAATTTTATCAGAATCTTCCATTTTTCAAAACATTTATATATTTCTCCCACTCTTTTTTATTTCAGTGCTTGATATTGAACTCAGGACCTCACATGAAGGACAAATGTTCCATCAATGAGATACATTTCAAACCCCAATGGTTTAGATTATTATAAAAAACATAAATTTAAAACTTAATTTTTACTCTAAATAATTATGAATGCAGCACTATTCCTTCCATTGAGTGCATAAATAACTACTTTATTCTCCCTGATACTTTAATTATGATCCTTAATATAGATTTTACATTGGTTGCATTTTGAAGAATATCCACTTACATATTTCCAGTTTAATATAATTTACTAAAAACCTGCTTATTTTGTATTTATTTACAGTCCAAGCATTTTAACTTTATAAATATTATCCTCTGAAAAAATAAGATTCATGACTTAGATTTTTAGCTACTTATATTTACTTAAAATTAAGAAATCAGGAGCCAGAGAGATAGCACAGCGATAGGACATTTGACTTGAACATGGCCAACCCGGAATACCTGGGTTTGATTCCCTGCATCCCATACGGTCCCCTGAGCCTGCCAGGAGCTATTTCCAAGCACAGAGCCAGGAGTAATCCCTGAGAATCTCCGGGTGTGGCCAAAAATTAAAATTAAATAAAAATTAAAAATAGAAGTAAATTTAAGAATTCACACTAGCATCTTATGACTAGGCATTGGCACAGAGTTACGAGTCTCAAACTGTCTTTAGGAAGGTGTGGGTCTGTTGAGAGGAGAAATTATCGTGGTGATAGAGTTTATATTTCACTGAGCAGAATTTCTGGAGATAACCTGAAATTGACACAGACAAAAGCAAAATAAATGAATTGAAAAGGTATTGAAGAATTAAAGTATGGTAAAATTCAGACCTAACCCAAGACGATGCTGAATGATTTTAGCAAACAACTATGGGACAATTCCTGAGAGGGAATTATAATGAAAGTGATGGTTGGATCACAAAAAGTTGACCAGAATGTACCAAGTAAACTGAAATGAATTCAGATTGTTCATCTCTCATTTTTTCACTCTATCCCTTGACACATTTCTAATGAGCACCATTAATAAATAAGATGGAATTCAAAAATTCAAATGACTCTAGACCTGAAAGAAGATTTTTCTAGAATAGGCCACAATATTAGAAAAGTAACTAAACTTAGAAAAAGTACATATGCATTGTTGTTTTTTATGCTGTTGCTGGGTTTTGTTTTTGATTTTTTTTTACCTCGAAAATTTTGCTCGGGAAGTTCGGAGATAAGATTCTCAGCCACAGGTCAGTGGTTCAATGAAATGGTCCAAGAATACTAAGCTGTTCTGAACCTGTATTGCTGGTAAATAATCTTGGTAAATACACATTGGCAGTACTCAGGGGCATCCAGTGCCAAACCTGCAGTGCCTAGGTTCCTCTGGTGTGCACCAGACAATGTTCACATAGCTAATGGTGTTAGGAATAGAATTAGTGTTTGTTGCATGCAAGTTATGTGATCTAACTCAAACTCTGAATAATCATGTTTTAATCATGAATTTAAATTAAAGATTTATGTTTAATTTATTAGGCCACAGGAATTCCCTTTCTTCCTCAATGCTTACTGTGCCTATGCAAAAAAAAGGGGGGGGATGGGAAAGCCAAACCCTGTCACTTCAGCACCCCCACTTTTTCTTGTTTTCTTTTGATTTGTTAGTTTTTGACTTTATTTTCCTTCTTTCTTTTTCTTCCACTTTTCTCTTTCTTTTTCACTCTTGTGGTTATTATTTGGTGATTTATGTTTATTTTTATTTGCCGGGTGCATTTTTTTTCCCATTGTTTCCCTCTCTTTCTTTTTTTGGTAGTTGTTACCATTTTTTTTCTCCCTTTTTTCTTATCCTTTTTATCTCCAATGACAGTGGAATGGATGCTCAATCTACAACAAGCTGTAAAGTAGAGACTAGTTGCACTAACATTCTGGGGGGTAGAGGAGAGAGATATGGGATGCATACTGGGAACAGGGGCGGGGGAAGGACACACTGGTGGTGGGAATGCCCCTCATTCATTGTCACTATTACCATAAATGATGCAGTGAAAGATTTGTAATGCACTTTGGTCACAATAAAAATTTAGAAAAAAATTATGCAGGGCCTGGGACGGGTCCTTCATATATTTGAATGTATACGTGTACATACACATGACTCTGCATACAAATATCAATATATAAATAAATATGTGAATGTATAAATGCATTCATGTACTTGTATATTTATTCAAGTATACACATACTTGACATTTTCTAACTAAAACCAGTGTGAGAAAACCTGATGGCATTTAGTGTTCTAAAAATCTGAACATATTTCTTTTTTGTAAAAGTGACTGTTCATTTCTTCTCCCCATTTTTTGATGGGGTTAGATGTTTTTATCTTGTAAAGTTCTGTCAGTGCCTTGTATATTTTGGATATTCGCCCCTTATCTGATGGGTACTGGGTGAATAGTTTCTCCCACTCTTGTATTCTGGGCACTATTTCCTTTGAGGTGAAGAAGCTTCTCAGCTTAATATAGTCCCATTTATTTATCTCTGCTTTCACTTGTTTGGAGAGTACGGTTTCCTCTTTAAAGATACCTTTAGATTCAATGTTATGGAGTGTTTGACCTACATGTTGTTCTATATACTTTATGGTTTCAGGTAAGATATCTAGGTCTTTAATACATTTCAATTTTACCTTTGTACATGATGTTAACTGGAGGTCTAAATTCGTTTTTTTACAAGTGGCTAACCAGTTGTGCCAACACCACTTATTGAAGAGGCCTCCCTTTATCAAAAATTAGGTGACGGTATATCTGGGGAACATTCTCTGAGTACTCAAGCCTGTTCCACTGATCTGAGGGTCTGTCTTTATTCCAATACCATGCTCTTTTAATAACTATTGCTTTGTAATACAGTTTAAAGTTAGGGTAAGTAATACCTCCCATATTCCTTTTGCCAAGTATTGCTTTAGCTATTCGTGGTTCTTTATTGTTCCAAATGAATTTCAGAAGTGTTTGATCCACTTCTTTGAAAAATGTCATGGGTATCCTTAGAGGGATCGCATTAAATCTGTACAAAGCTTTGAGGAGTACTGTCATTTTAATGATATTAATCCTGACAATCCAAGAGCAGGGTATGGATTTCCATTTCCGTGTGTCTTCTCTTATTTCTTAGTCAAGTAGACTCCAAGGTATTTGAGTTTATGTGAGACTAATGTGAATGGGGTTGCTTTCTTAATATCCATTTCTTCCCTATCATATTGGTGTATAAAAAGGCCATTGATTTCTTTGTGTTAATTTTATAACCTGCTATATATACTATATATATATATATATATACTATATAGCTATAGTATGCTATTGTTTCTAAAAGTTTTTGATAGAATTTTAGGGTTTTCTAATATAATATGTCATCTGTGAACAGTGAGATATTTTCTTCTTTCTTTCCTATCTGGATTCCCTTGATATCTTTTTCTTGCCTAATCGCTATAACAAGTACTTCCAGTACTATGTTAAATAGGAGTGGTGAGAGGGGGCAACCTTGTCTTGTACCAGAGTTTAGAGGGAAGGCTTTCAGTTTCTCTCCATTGAAGATATTGTTTGCCATTGGCTTGTGATAGATGGCCTTGACTAGATTGAGAAAGGTTCCTTTCATTCCCATCTTGCTGACAGTTTTTTTTTTTTATCAAGAATGGGTGTTGAACCTTATCGAATGCTTTCTCTGGGTCTGTTGATATGATCATGTCTAAAAGGCACAAGAATAAATGCTCCACATCACTAATCATCAAGGAGAAACAAATCAAAACAACTATGAGGTACCATCTCATGCCACAGAGATTGGCACACATCAGGAAGAATGTGAACAATCAGTGCTGGTGGGGATATGGAGAGAAAGAAACTCTTATTCACTGCTGGTGGGAATGCCATCTGGTCCAACCTTTGTGGAAAGCGATATGGAGATTTCTCCAAAAGCTGGAAGTTGAGCTCCCATATAATCCAGCTATACCACTCCTAGGGATATATCCTAGGAACACAAAAATACAAGAATCCATTTCTCACACCTATATTCATAGCAACGTTATTTAAAATAGCCAAACTCTAGAAAAAGCCTAGATGCCCCTCAATACATGAATGGTTAAAGAAACTATGGTACATATACACAATGAAATATTATGCAGCCATAAGAAAAGATGAAGTCATGAAATTTTCCTACACATAGATGTATATGGAATCTATTATACTGAGTGAAATAAGTCAGAGGGAGAGAGATAAACACAGAATGGTCTCCCTCATCTACGGGTTTTGAGAAAAATGAAAAGCATTTCATTTAATTCATGTAATGATTCTCAGAGACAAAATAGAGGAAGACTGGAGGGTCCAGCTCCCAACATGAAGCTCACCACAGGGATCGTTTAGTGTAGTCACAGAAATAATTACACTGAGAACTATCATAACGAAATGTGACTGAATGAGGGAAGTAGAAAGCCTGTCTAGAGTACAGGCTGGTGTGGGGTGGAGAGGAGGGACACTTGGGATATTGGTCATAGGAATGTTTCACTGATGAAGGAATATATATATATATAATATATATATATATATATATATATATGAAAAAAAAGATAAGGCCTCCCAATTCTTACCACAGGCTGTGTTCTTTATACTGACTGTATAGAAAGAGGAAGTATAGTAAATGTACCCCATATACACCTCAACACAGGCCCTTTGCCTGGTCTGTATTGTGAATTGGGAGACAAAAAAAAAGAAAAATATGAACGTAAGTGTTGTTGATTGATGGGGAAATTTTGGCATAATACACACGAACACTGAAAAAATAACTGCCACTTTCAGACCTGTTAAATATGTACTCTTTCAAATTTGCTTATCTTTGTTTCCAATAAATAATCTTTAAAAAATTAGTGAATGACCTAATTAGAACAGAGTTTATGTATCTACATGCAAAATTAAATGAATTGTAAAGTTATAACCATTTCATTAAAATAATGATGGCCAATTTATAGTATATAAAGCAGTTCATAGTTGCTTTTAGTGGTTCTACATATCCCTGCTTTGGTGGGAATGTGTTATTTGGACAAAATTGCTTCTGTTATTACTGCATACTGATAAGCTAATTCATAATGTTATTCTGTATCATTTGTGGTCATTTTTGCACATATAAGCAGGGTTTTATTTAAAGGGTATAATATAAGAGAAGCACATTCATTTTCACACTGTGAAATCAATCCCCCAGATAACCGATAGCTCAGAAATTTTTTAGTCTTCCTGAGCCTAAAGAATAAGAATTAAAGTTACATTTTGAAAATAAACAAAATTAAGCTAGGGAATAAACAAGACTATTTTTCTTGTTTTTTTTTTTTTATATTTGTTTTTCATCTAGTAAAGTTTGAAGGAAGCATTCTAGTTTTAATGTATGTAAATTACCACCATCATTTTGGCTTAGTAACATTTTTAAATTTTGTATAATTGATATAGGTATTTATTTACTCCATCACCCCATATTGTCTACTAAAGCCCTACCAAGAGTGATTCTGAGCACCAGTAAACATGGCCAGAAAACAAAACCAAGAAAGTTGAAGCTTAATAATTGGCTAAGAAATGTAGAAATTCAAATTTATAATTAAATAGAAATCAATTTCTAACCAGTCTTTCTAAATTATAGACACATAAAACCTAGTTTTTCCAAATACAGAAAATACTTTTGTTTCATTCATACTTACATAACTCTCAAAAAATTTTTCCTAAAATATTATTTTATTGTAAGAAAATAATTTTATTCTTAAAGACTATGCATGGGCCGAAGTATAGCATGGAGGTAGGGCATTTGCCTTGCATGCAAAAGAACGGTGTTTCACATCCCAGCATCCCCTATGGTCCCCTGAGCCTGCCAGGAGCAATTTCTGAGCATAGAGCCAGGAGTAACCCCTGAGCGCTGCAGGATGTGACCCAAAATCCAAAAGAAAAAAGACTATGCATACTTCATATTAAATTTAAAAGCTCTTTCTCTCTCATTGCCTCTCTTTCCTCCTTCTCTCTCTATCCATTTGTTGTTGTTTTGTTGTTTTATGCGCTATGTTCAGGCTTACTACTGACTCTGCACTCAGGAATCACCCCTGAGCTCAAGGAACAATATGGAGTCCAGAGGATCAAACTCATGTTGGTTACATGCAAGGCAAGCTACCTACCCTCCTTATGATCACTCCAGCTCTTAAATCTATCTTTCTTAGTGCTTTTTTGATAATGTTTTTGATTTCATTAGATATCATTATTTATATAATTTCACATTTATGTTTCCCAGTATTTTCAAATGTTTCTTAATCTGTCTACAAAAATAACCCTCACACACTGAGAATTTATGCTTAATATACATTTAGCCAAAATTCATAATAGTCCCCAACCTAACTGAGGTATTTCTTTTTATAAATATTCATAAAGAACAATGTCTTTGAGTGTGATAATGTCTTATTCTTGATGGACTAATCATATAGTTTCATCCATGGTTGTTTTTCATAATGCTACTTGCCTCCAGTGACAGTTTTAGTTTTTTAAGTAGAAAGTAATAATAAATGTAATATATATTTTATATTAAAAATGTGAAATGCCCAAGTGCCAAAGGCAGAACATTTTAATTAAGGTAAATGTACTTTGAAAGAGAAGAAAGATCATCTAAAATTTTTAAAGGGGAAGTAACCAAAAAATTCACATTCTGAATTAGCTATCAAAATTATCACATATTTTTGTCTATATATATCATCTTGTTTATGATAAAGAAAAGCATTTTAAAATTATATTTAAAATGGAATATGAAGCACAGGTTAAAATAATTATATAGAACAATTGCTTACCCATAACAATAACTGAAAATAGGCATGTGAGGAAAGCATCCTGCTGTCATGAACACAAAAATTTTGTAACTGGTAGAAGGAATTAAGATCAGCATTTTTCAATTATCTACTCATGCAGACCAGTGTAATTTGGACACTTTTCTTTAGGACTCGCTGACAGCTAAATAAGCAAAATCAATATAAAATATTTTATTTTTTATATTAAAGTCATAAAATTAGAAATTTTACTTAGTGCTTTATTTTATTGTCCTATGCAGTGTCCCACGATCTTTACAATATAGCACCTAAATCATATCTGCTACATGATTGGACAGGAACTTTCAATGGGCTACCAGGAAATTTCCGGAAATTGATTTTGGATCATGGACCATAGGTTGTGAACAGGAATTTAGGTCACACCTAGTCCAAAATTTAAATTAAGAAGCATATTGATTTGTGGCCAGAGCAATAGCACTGTGGTAAGGCATTTGCCTTGCACGTGGCCAACACATGAATGTCCCAGTTTGAATCCTGGCACCCCATATGGTCCCCTGAGCCTGCCAGGAACAACTTCTGAGCTCAGAGCCAGGAGTAGTAACCCCTGAGTGTCACCAGGTGTGACCCCCAAAAAGCAAACAAACAAAACAAACTCCAACAACAAGAAGTATATTGATTTTGTACCAAGTTCTGAAACAGATAACTTTGATTTTTAAGTTTTGAAACAGATAAGATATTTGATGAATTCATATCATAAAACTACAATTTAAAAACCTTATATAAGTTCAACTTCTGATTTTCCTAACTCTATTAATGTGCTAGTGTGGACATAGACCATTGTTTTGCTCATGGAATAAATATATAATAAAAATACTTAAGAAATTTTAATTAGAGATACAATACTTAGTAATAAAGATTATAAATAAAGATTTATTAAGATTTATTGAACCAGTAATGCTCCTTAGAACTAAGTCCTACACACAAAGTTTATACTCAGGAAGTGAATTTGAGTCAAAATACTAGTTTCTCTAAAAAATGGTCTCATTACCTTACTAGGTCTATGTTTCTGTCTTCCATTCAGTGAGAAATGTGACATGCACCATGGACAGTACTGGCAATGTTGTCATAAATATCTAGATTGGAGGTAATTCTTTCACATATTGTTTCTTATTATTTTTTTTATTTTCTTTCTTTTTTTTTGGAAAGGGAAGTTTGGGGCTAAACCAAATGGTATAGGGTGGTATTTCATGCCCTGAGAACAGGGGTCAATCCCAGGAGTTCTTGGGGAACCAATTGGTGATGGAGATAAAACCACATGCAAAGGAAACACCTTAGCTCATAACTCTGGTGGCTAAGATGTGTACTTTTGAATAAAAACCAAATGAATATTCTAAATTTTTTATTTATAATATTATTTTCTTATTGAGTCATGCCTAACTAATACTGGTAGGTACCATACTGATAACTGATACTGGTTGATACATATGACATGCTTGTCATTAATTTATATAAGTTAGACAAATGAGCAAAAGGCTAGAAAGTGATAGAAAATATAAAAAGCAAAATAAGAGATTGAATTATCAACAATATAATAATTATAAAAATCAATACTTTGCACAAAGAGGAGTTTGAAGCATTAAACTCCATTTATGAATTATATAAATATTTAATAGGGAACTAACATAGCATATTATTTTCATGAGCTCTTCTAAAATATAATATAGGAAGAAACAAGAAACATTATCCAATTAGTTCTACAATGTTAATTTTATTTGAAACAAAAACAGCCCAAAAAACAGAGGTAAATATTCCTTACAAACATAGATGCAAAACTTCTTTTTTTTTTTACCGCCCGGCCCCTCAATTTATATATATATATTTTTTTGTATTTTTTTATTTTTTTAAATTTATTTAAACACCTTAATTACATACATGCTTGTGTTTGGGTTTCAGTCATGTAAAGAACACCACCCATCACCAGTGCAACATTCCCATCACCAATGTCCCAAGTCTCCCTTCGCATCACCCGACCCCCGCCTGTACTCTAGACAGGCTCTCCATTTTCCTCATACATTCTCATTATTAGGACAGTCCAAAATGTAGTTATTTCCCTAACTAAACTCATCAATCTATGTGGTGAGCTTCCTGAGGTGAGCTGGAACTTCCAGCTCTTTTCTCTTTTGTGTCTGAAAATTATTATTACAAGGGTGTCTTTCATTTTTCTTAAAACCCATAGATGAGTGAGACCATTCTGCGTTTTTCTCTCTCTCTCTGACTTATTTCACTCAGCATAATAGATTCCGTGTACATCCATGTATAGGAAAATTTCATGACTTCATCATTCCTGACAGCTGCATAATATTCCATTGTGTATATGTACCACAGTTTCTGTAGCCATTCGTCTGTTGAAGGGAATCTTGGTTGTTTCCAGAGTCTTGCTATGGTAAATAGTGCTGCAATGAATATAGGTGTAAGGAAGGGGTTTTTGTATTGTATTTTTGTGTTCCTAGGGTATATTCCTAGGAGTGGTATAGCTGGATCGTATGGGAGCTCGATTTCCAGTTTTTGGAGGAATCTCCATATTGCTTTCCATAAAGGTTGAACTAGACGGCATTCCCACCAGCAGTGGATAAGAGTTCCTTTCTCTCCACATCCCCGCCAACACTGTTTATTCTCATTCTTTGTGATGTGTGCCATTCTCTGGGGTGTGAGGTGGTATCTCATCCTTGTTTTGATTTGCATCTCCCTGATGATTAGTGATGTGGAACATTTTTTCATGTGTCTTTTGGCCATGTGTATTTCTTCTTTGTCAAAGTGTCTGTTCATTTCTTCTCCCCATTTTTTGATGGGGTTAGATGTTTTTTTTCTTGTAAAGTTCTGTCAGTGCCTTGTATATTTTGGAGATTAGCCCCTTATCTGATGGGTATTGGGTGAATAGTTTCTCCCACTCAGTGGGTGGCTCTTGTATCCTGGGCACTATTTCCTTTGAGGTGCAGAAGCTTCTCAGCTTAATATATTCCCATCTATTAATCTCTGCTTTCACTTGCTTGGAGAGTGCAGTTTTCTCCTTGAAGATGCCTGTAATGTCCTGGAGTGTTTTGCCTATGTGCTGTTCTATATATCTTATGGTTTGGGGGCTGATATCGAGGTCTTTAATCCATTTGGATTTTACCTTCGTACATGATGTTAGCTGGGGGTCTAAGTTCAATTTTTTTGCAAGTGGCTATTCAATTGTGCCAACACCACTTGTTGAAGAGGCTTTCCCTGCTCCATTTAGGATTTCCTGCTCCTTTATCAAAAATTAGGTGGTTGTATGTCTGGGGAACATTTTCTGAGTATTCAAGCCTATTCCACTGATCTGAGGACCTATCCTTATTCCAATACCATGCTGTTTTGATAACTGTTGCTTTGTAGTACAGTTTAAAGTTGGGGAGAGTAATTCTTCCCATATTCTTTTTCCCAATGATTGCTTTAGCTATTCGAGGGTGTTTATTGTTCCAAATGAATTTCAAAAGTGTCTGATCAACTTCTTTGAAGAATGTCATGGGTATCTTTAGAGGGATGGCATTAAATCTGTATAATGCCTTGGGGAGTATTGCCATTTTGATGATGTTAATCCTGCCAATCCATGAGCAGGGTATGCGTTTCCATTTCCGTGTGTCCTCTCTTATTTCTTGGAGCAGATTTTTATAGTTTTCTTTGTATAGGTCCTTCACATATTTAGTCAAGTTAATTCCAAGATATTTGAGTTTGTGTGGCACTATTGTGAATGGGGTTGTTTTCTTAATGTCCATTTCATCCTTATTACTATTGGTGTATAGAAAGGCCATTGATTTTTGTGTGTTAATTTTGTAGCCTGCCACCTTGCTATATGAGTCTATTGTTTCTAGAAGCTTTTTGATAGAGTCTTTAGGGTTTTCTAAGTAGAGTATCATGTCATCTGCAAACAGTGAGAGCTTGACTTCTTCCTTTCCTGTCTGAATTCCCTTGATATCCTTTTCTTGCCTAATCGCTATAGCAAGTACTTCCGGTGCTATGTTGTATAGGAGTGGTGAGAGAGGACAGCCTTGTCTTGTGCCAGAATTTAGAGGGAAGGCTTTTAGTTTTTCTCCATTGAGGATAATATTTGCCACTGGCTTGTGGTAGATGGCCTTCACTATATTGAGAAAGGTTCCCTCCATTCCCATCTTGCTGAGAGTTTTGATCAAGAATGGGTGTTGGACCTTATCAAATGCTTTCTCTGCATCTATTGATATGATCATGTGGTTTTTATTTTTCTTGTCATTGATGTTGTGTATTATGTTGATAGATTTACGGATGTTAAACCAGCCTTGCATTCCTGGGATGAAACCTACTTGATCGTAGTGGATGATCTTCTTAACGAGGCATTGAATCCTATTTGCCAGGATTTTGTTGAGGATCTTTGCATCTCCATTCATCAGCGATATTGGTCTGTAATTTTCTTTTTTGTAGCGTCTCTGTCTGGTTTACGTATCAAGGTGATGTTGGCTTCATAAAAGCTATTTGGAAGTGTTTCTGCTTGTTCAATTTCATGAAAGAGTCTTGCCAAGATTAGCAGTAGTTCCTCTTGGAAAGTTTGATAGAATTCATTAGTGAATCCATCTGGACCTGGGCTTTTGTTTTTTGGCAGACATTTGATTACTGTTTTTATTTCATCAATGGTGATGGGGGTGTTTAGATATGCTACATCCTCTTCCTTCAACCGTGGAAGATTATAAGAGTCCAAGAATTTATCCATTTCTTCCAGGTTCTCATTTTTAGTGGCGTAGAGTTTTTCAAAGTAGTTTCTGATTACCCTTTGAATCTCTGTCATATCAGTAGTGATCTCTCCTTTTTCATTCCTGACACGAGTTATCAAGTTTCTCTCTCTCTCTTTCTTTGTTAGGTTTGCCAGTGGTCTATCAATCTTGTTTATTTTTTCAAAGAACCAACTTCTGCTTTCGTTGATCTTTCGGATTGTTTTTTGAGTTTCCACTTCGTTGATTTCTGCTCTCAGCTTTGTTATTTCCTTCTCTCTTCCTATTCTTGGGTCCTTTTGTTGAGCATTTTCTAGTTCTATTAGCTGTGTCATTAAGCTACTCAGGTAAGCTCCTTCTTCCTTCCTGATGTGTGCTTGCAAAGCTATAAATTTTCCTCTCAGTACTGCTTTTGCTGTGTCCCATAAGTTCTGAGAGTTTGTGTCTTCATTGTCATTTGTTTCCAGGAACCTTTTGATTTCCTTCTTGATTTCATCTCGGACCACTGGTTATTTAGCATGAGGCTGTTTAACTTCCCGGTGTTAAAGTGTTTCTTCTGAATCCCTTTGGAGTTCAACAATAATTTCAGAACCTTGTGGTCAGCGAAGGTAGTCTGCAAAATTTCTATCCTGTTGATCTTATGGAGGTATGTTTTATGTGCCAGCATGTAGTCTATCCTGGAGAATGTCCCATGTACATTGGAGAAGAATGTGTATCCAGGTTTCTGGGGATGGAGTGTCCTATATATATCCACTAGGCCTCTTTCTTCCATTTCTCTCCTCAGGTCTAGTATATTCTTGTTGTGTTTCAGTCTGGTTGACCTATCCAGTGTTGACAAGGCCGTGTTAAGTTCCCCCACAATTATTGTGTTGTTGTTGATATTATTTTTCAGATTTGTCAACAGTTGTATTAAATATTTTGCTGGCCCCTCATTTGGTGCATATATGTTTAGGAGAGTGAATTCTCCTGCTCTATGTACCCCTTGATTAATATAAAATGTCCATCTTTGTCCCTTACAACCTTCCTGAGTATAAAGTTTGCATTATCTGATATTAGTATGGCCACTCCAGCTTTTTTATGGGTGTTGTTTGCTTGGATAATTTTTCTCCAGCCTTTTATTTTGAGTCTATGTTTGTTCTGACTATTCAGGTGCGTTTCTTGTAGGCAGCAGAAGGTTGGATTGAGTTTTTTGATCCACTTAGCCACTCTGTGTCTCTTAACTGGTGCATTTAGTCCATTGACGTTGAGAGAAAGAATTGTCCTGGGATTTAACGCCATCTTTATTTTAAAATTTGGTGTGTCTTTTGGGTAGTCTTGTCTTAGATTAGGTCTTTCAGTTTTTCTCTTAAGACTGGTTTTGTGTCTGTGAAGTTTCTGAGCTGTTTTTTGTCTGTGAAGCCATGTATTCTTCCGTCAAACCGGAAAGTGAGGTTTGCTGGGTATAGTATTCTGGGTGAAGCATTCATTTCATTCAGTCTTGTCACAATGTCCCACCACTGCTTTCTGGCATTGAGTGTTTCTGGTGACAGGTCTGCTGTAAATCTCAGGGAAGCTTGCTTGAACGTGATTTCCCCTTTTGATCTTGCTGTTTTCAGAATTCTGTCTCTATCTGTGGGATTTGTCATTGTGACTAGGATGTGTCTTGGGGTGGTTTTTCTGGGGTCTCTTTTGGTTGGTACTCTTCGGGCATGCAGGATTTGATCACATATATTCTTTAGCTCTGGAAGTTTCTCTTTAATGATGTTCTTGACCGTTGATTCTTCCTGGAAATTTTCTTCCTGGGTCTCTGGGACTCCAATAATTTCTAAGTTGTTTCTGTTGATCTTATCATAGACTTCTATTTTCATCTGTTCCCATTCTTTGACTAATTTTTCCATTGTCTGCTCATTTGCTTTAAGTTTTTTGTCCAATTTCTCCTGCTGTATGGAATTGTTATGTATCTCATCTTCCACAGCACCAAGTCTATTCTCAGCTTCTGATACCCTGTCCCAGAGCTTATCCATTTTGTCATTCACTTCGTTTACTGACTTTTTCAGTCCTGTTAGTTGACATGTTATTTCAGCTTGGAGTTTTGTGGTTTCTGTCTTCATATTTTCTTGGTTCTTATTAGTGTTCTGTTCAACTCGATCCATGGTTTATTGGAGTTCATTGAGCATCTTCCATATTGCTAGTCTAAAGTCCTTATCTGAGAGGTTGATTAGTTGGTTGGTCATTATCTGGTCCTCAGAATTGTCATCTTCATTCTCTATGTCTGATGCTGGCCTGCGTTGTTTCCCCATTGTCACACTTGTATTGTGGGTTTTTCTACGTGTTGTGGTGGTATTCATTGTCTATATGATGCAGGCAGCACACTCCTCTGGCTCCTCCTCCCTTTCTGGATGGGCTGACTTGCCTCTAAGGGAGGGGAGTCCTCCATGGATGAAGCCTCACACTGCGTCAAATCTTAGGCCCGAGCATGCAACAGAGAAGACAGTCCGGAGAGAAATATTTGCTTCTGTGATATAGCGCCGTTCTTAGTGTGATTTTTCCTTCTTGTTGCAGTGGAGTTCTTTCCTTAGAAAGAGTGCATGGCCGCGTAGCGAAGCGGAGGACACGCAAGAGGACAGTAGACAGACATAGACAGGTCACACTCACAGTTTTTCACAGTTGGGCCCCACTGGGCCGGTGTACTTTCGCGGATTTTCCCTGCCTGGTGTCACACACAGGGAGCCGGCTTTTGCCAGATGCAAAACTTCTTACCAAAATTTTATCAAATGAAATTTATTACTTTATAAAAGCACTATATATTGTGATTATATTATTTATCCTATGAATGTAAAGTTAATTCACAGTGTAAATAAATGTAATATTCAATATTAAAATTGAAATAAAGAAGGAAAATATAATCTAGATATTAAAAGCATTAGCAAAATATTTAAATATTTAACTTAATATTTAAGGTTAAAAGCACTGATTCACCAAAGAAAATAGAACAGTCAGGTAAGATTACTTGTAACAAACATGTGTTGCATAATATCTCATGGTAAGACTGAATAAATAATAAAAGTAAAAGAAAAATACAAACTACTAGAAGAAAACATACACTAAATCATCACCCTTCTTAAGCAGTTATTTTTGATATAAGATCTACAAGTGATCAAAAAAGGTAAATATGATCACCCAATTGAAAGACTGCATTAGAAGACACCATCAAGAAAGTAAATTAACAAGTCAACAATTGTAGAGAACATTTGCTAAACACAAATCAGAGACAAGATCTAGAATCCACAACAATAATTCTAGGAATAAATTAACTTGAAGATTTTAATGAGGTGAGAGGATTATGCTTTGAGATACCCCAAACCACTGTATTTATGTTAAGCCCTAACAAACTGTAAGGGAGAAGGATAAGAAAGAACAAAAATTCCAAACAACGTATGTGCAACTCATTATACCCTTGGTCCACCTTATATATCTTTTTTTTTTTTTTTTTTTTTGGTTTTTGGGCCACACCCGGTGATGCTCAGGGGTCACTCCTAGCTGTCTGCTCAGAAATAGCTCCTGGCAGGCACGGGGGACACCGGGATTCAAACCAACCACCTTTGGTTCTGGATCTGCTGCTTGCAAGGCAAATGCCACTGTGCTATCTCTCTGGGCCCAACCTTATATATCTTATGTATGTCTGTTCTGAGTGATTGACTCTTGAGGACATGGAAATGACATTTTATTGTGTTACATTCCTGAAAAATGGTTGATAATATTCAGTAATAAATCATATATCACCGTATTTGCCGGCGTATAAGATGACCCTTCAACCCATGAAAAAATTCCTAAAAGTCTTAAAAGTAAGTTACTTCTTAAAAGTAAGAGGGGTGCATATCACTCGTCCCAGAAGCTGGAACAAGTTTCAGCATGCCATATACCAGCGTATAATATGACTCCCGACTTTTAGGAAGTTTTTTATGGGTTGAAGGGTTGTCTTATACACTGGCAAATATGGTATATAGAAGTAATTTATATAAAATAAACATTTTTTGTGCAATATAAAAGTGACAAGTAAAATGTATAACTGGTTTAAACATAACTGAAATAGGTCATCTTAAGATATATTTGTCAACAGTCATTTAACATTGACTTATATTTTTTAAATATTATTAAAAAATATTTATTTGTTGGAAAGATTTTCATATTTTAAAATGAATAATATATTTGATGTAATGTGGGGATTAAATTTTGAGTTCAAATTGTAATGTTCATTTTATTTTGATAGAGTCCTTTCAAAATTCCAGGAGAAATATAATTTTACAATACTGTTGATTTTAAAGCCTGTTTCATGTTGTAATGTTGCTCTAAGAAGAATCATTCTCAGTTCATTACTTTACATTTACCATTAAAATGTGAGGAAGGCAATTGCAGCAAATGTTTATTTTTCAAGTGTTCAAAACCATAGTACTCATTATACAATACTGTGTTTTTATATTTATTTCTCATATTTTCCCAGCATAGCTAGTCAGAGAATTATGCTTACTCCCTACATGCTGACTCCCCCAAACCATTCTTTTTTTTCCCTTGGTTTCTGGGTTACACTTGGTAGTGCTCAAGGTTACTCCTGGATCTGTGCTCAGAAATTGCTCCTGGTAGGCTCGGGAGGCCTTATGTGTTGCTGGGGACCAAACCCAGGTTTGTACCGGTTTGATGACGTGCAAGGCAAATGCCCTACCACTGTGCTATTGCTCCAGTCCCCCAAAAACTCATTTTTATTAAATGTCTACTATTGTTTAGTCTATTGTTTAGTCTTTTTCTACTCTTTTATTTAAATGCAGTAATATATGAGGTTATGACTATATTTAATGTTTTTCTCCTGAGTGATATGATCAGTATTTAAAGACAGCTTTCCAAGAACAGATTCGGAAATAATTAGTATGGGTGGAAACATTCTTGGTAAGAATGTTGATATACATGCTAAGAGTTATCAAAAACCAGCTGGTTAGCAACTTAAGATCAGAGTTTAAAAGAAATCAACACTGCAGATTATAGGTTTCATAGAATAAGAAAAAGTCTGGGGGCCAGCGAGGTGGCACTAGAGGTAAGGTGTCTGCCTTGCAAGCGCTAGCCAAGGAAGGACCACGGTTCGATCCCCCAGTGGCCCATATGATCCCCCAAGCCAGGGGCAATTTCTGAGCACTTAGCCAGGAGTAACCCCTGAGCATCAAATGGGTGTGGCATGAAAAACCAAAAAAAAAAAAAAAGAAAAAGAAAAAAGAAAAGTCTGAATTTTACAGTATAGGTAAATTATAATTGTTCTGTTTTGCATTTTTTAACTTGTCTTTTCAACCATGTCAACAGTGGATCAAACAATGCAACAAACAGACATTTGCATACAACTTGAGGCATGAACAACATAATCAGACCATTGAAGTGAATTCATCACACAATTACCTGTCTAAGTACTTGGAGGTTTATAGCTATCAATTAGACAATGTGTAAAAATTTTAAATAAAACCTTAAAACAAGAAGATATTACTAGTTTAAAAATTGATGCCTCTTTTAAGAGTTAATTTAAGAGTTAATTTTGTTTTCTTTTGTTTGCTTACTTCTTTGGTTTGGTTTTTGTTTTTTGTTTTTTGTTGTTTTTTTTTTTTGGGGGGGGGGAGCACACCAGTGGGTCTCAGGGATTACTGCTGGCTTTGAGCTAAGAAACTATTCCTGGTAGGCTGGATAACCATATGGGATGTTGATAATTGAACCCTGGTTGGCCATTGTCAAGGCAAATGCCCTCCCCACTGTGCTTTCACTCCAACCCACAAATTGATGCCTCTTTAAATCATTTAAAAATCCACCTGTATGGAGCCCGGAGAGATAGCACAGCAGTGTTTGCCTTGCAATCAGCCGATCCAGGACCTAAGGTGGTTGGTTCGAATCCCGGTGTCTTATATGGTCCCCCGTGCCTGCCAGGAGCTATTTCTGAGTAGACAGCCAGAAGTAACCCCTGAGCACCGCCAGGTGTGGCCCAAAAACAAAACAAAACAAAAATCCACCTGTATGGAAAAAGAACTACCAAAAATCTTCTGTTACTTTTAGCTTTATTGACTAGGTTGACCACCAATCATGATGGCACTAGATATATATGGGTACTTCCTGTATTCTCACACTCAATATTTGGATCAAGTTGCTTGATGAGAAGCCTGCAGACCCTGTAACATGATTCAGTCTCTTATTATTCAGTATCACGTCATTGTCATCTAATGTATTTCTCTATCTTTTGGACTCATATCCTTTTATTTTTCTGGACCCCTTATTGAAATACCTAGATTAATTCTTAATGTTGATCTTCTCAATTTCTTCTAGATTAATATTACTCACTCACTAGTTTTCCTAAACTTCCAGTAGTTGAATAAATGCATTAGTTTAATAAGTTTATTGTTGCTATCCTGCCCTGCACTAACTAAAGGTCACAAATGGCCTTTTCTCAGTGGTGTCTACCAGGAATGTACTATCTTTTTCAGGGAGGAGGCTAGGCCTACACAGTACCAGTCCTGTTGTTATTCAGCCATCATGCCTGTAGGCCAGGGGTTCTGGCACTTAATGTTTTGAATAATTCTAAGAAGATAGTACAACTTTAGTAAATAAATTCTTGTAAAAAAACTAAAATAGTCTAGGGAGATTAAGGTAAATAAATAATGGAAAAAGTAGGAGAGAAAAAAATGAGTTAGCATGCTTTTGATACTTTGAGTGTCCTGATGCTATCAGAAACCTCTTATCAGGAGACAAGGTCTACTGTCTAGAGTACATAATTTGAGTTTGGTTTCCTTAACAAGCTTGAAAAATAAAGTGAAACAATTTGTTACAAGCTAATTTATTAAGATCTGAATAATACCAATTTGTCCTCATATAAGCCCCCATTTTATATATTTATTCTTAGGTAAATGCAACATATTTTTAGTATGCCTCCTTCCACCCGTCAGACAAAAGTCTTCTATAACCTTAGAGTGATGAGTTTAGTTAGAAAAATAACTACATTGAGAACTATCCTAAAAATGAGAATGTATGAGGGGAAATAGAAAACCTGTCTAGAGTACAGGCAGGGGTGAGGTTGGGAGGAAGGAGATTTGGGATACTGGTGATGGGAATGTTGCACTGGTGATGGGGGGTGTTCTTTACATGAGTGAAACCCAACTACAATCATGTTTGTTATCAATGTATTTAAATAAAATATTAAAAAAAGAACTGTTTTAATTGCAAGCCTTATTTATGCATGACGGTGGAGGATCTATATGAACTCTTTTGTTAACAAATCTTAAACACATCATTTTCTACAAAGAGATTTTATTTCTAACATAGAAAATGCTAATGTATGAACCAAATCACTTGATAGAAATATTGCCACTTCTTTTTAAATATATCCAATTATTGAATTTTGATTTAGAAATTTTCAAATACTAGATAACTACCATTAATTAATAAAATGATACTCTCCTCAATATTCCAAATATGAAATTCTGTTACAATGACCATAATAAAATATTTCAAAAGTAAATTGTGGTATAGAATGTAAAATATCAATAAGAGAAAGAAGTATGCAGGAGAAATGAAGAACAGAAGGAGGGAGGGAAGAGAAAAAGAGAGAGGGAAGTTTAAAGGAAGGACAAGGGAGGAAAGGAAAAAGAGAGAGGGAAGTTTAAAGGAAGGACAAGGGAGGAAGGACAAGGGAGGAAAGAAGTGAATGTGGGAGAAATTGGAAGGTAAGAAGAAAAATAACCCTCAACCACTCAAGCACACTTACTATTTCATTCATACTTTGTATTTTTGTCTCATATAAAACCTTTTACCATTAATTTTGCAATCTCTCTGCAGGGATTTTGCCTCTTCACATATCCCAGAATAATATACTCAACAAACCACATGATGCAATTCTTATTGACTTTCACATAAAAAGTCAAATGTTTTAGAAATTTTAGATAAAATCACTGATCTTGGTCCTCTCAAAAAGTTTTGCTTATCTATTTCTCAGAAAGTGTATGGTTTTTTGTATGTATATGTGTAAATATTAACTTATAATTAGACATAATTCTAAATATCTGTGTTTCCTGATATATTTGAGCCTCTTAGCTCTGTAAAATACCTGTTTAATTTGAAGGACCATAATCTAATTTTTAATAATATTTATTTAACTCAGTTGAATTTTGCAATGGAAATTTTTTCTGTACTATTATCCAGTAGACTAGAAATGTCTATTTATATAATTATGTTTTAGAGAATAAGAAAATAACAGATTTTTTAAAATATCCAAATGAATATAAAAATATAATCAACATTTCAAAAATAACTAAGAGGAAGTAAAGCCAATTGTCTAAACTATCTATTAACACAAATTAATTGCTTTTGAAATACAAGTTGACAGATATCCACAATTTCTATTTCATTAAGTGATTTGAGTTTATGGTTATTGGTTAATTAATTTATTGAAACATTTCTCAAACTTTATAATTTAAACAATACTTTTATTTGTATTCCGTACTCAAATATTTATTTTCCTCTAAATCCTAGATACTTTAATCACTAAATTAGTGTTAAGGTCAAAGCTCAAGCCTCTCTGAGCCTATTTCAATAAAAGGAAATAATTTTTTTCAAGTAGTTGTCAACCATTGTGAAAAATTCTTCATAGTGATATGCAACATAATATATAACAGAGACAAGATCATGTTGAAGAATCTGTTTTTCTGACACACAAAATACTGTTCTGATCTCCAGATTTTAGAGAAACAAAAAATATACTTTTCCTAAAACAAAATTGATGGGTGTCTCTGAAGATGTGATGCCAAATTGTCATTTTACTAGTCTGGATATAATTTTAGAGATTTTAACATCAGCAAGTTATAAATAACAAGTCATTTGAGAGGACCCATTGCATACATCTGATCAGTCACTCTATCAAACTGATTCTCAGTTTCCATTGTGCAAAAGAAGCCTCTGGAAGCTTTTAAAGAAACAGAGATACCCAATTCCCCTTTATACAATCTCCTCTGCTTTGAGCAAGGACAACATGTTGCTGTTTTTCTAAAACATCTTTCTACCCCCAATATTTTGCCAAATTATAGATAACCATCTTTCATATTTATATCAGCATTAGACTAATTTAGGAACAAAATAAAATTTAATAGATTTCAAAAGAAACTTAAAAATATTTTTTTTCTCTAATTCATATGGGCTTTGTATTTTCATTGGAGTAGTGTCATATTTATGGGGTTTTTGTTTTGTTTGTTTTCTTGGGTCACAACCGGCAGTCTGCAGGGGTTACTCCTCTGTCTGTGCTCAGAAATCACTCCTGGCAGGCTCGGGGGACCATATGCCTAGGATCAAACAAAAGTCCCAGGTTGTTCATGTGCAAAGCAAATGTCCTACCGCTGTGCTATGGCTCTGACCCAACTTGTGTCATACTTCTGAAGAGACTATTTAGATAATAACAACTTATTAGCTACAAGATTATTCTTTGTCCATATACTGAAAGATAATTGCTTATTAAAATTTTTGGTGCATTAAAATATTAGAACTTTTTTTCTGAAACACTTAAGGTTATGTTTTACAATATGAGATTAACCAATTACTATCCAGTTTATAGTTTCAATTAGAAAAAACATCTGATTGATACCACATTTAGGAATAGTAACTTGCATGAAGAATTTATGTTTAACAAACAATAGTATTGTAAAATGTAAGACTTTATTTAAAAAAAAAATTAAACAATTGAAGAGTGACTAGGGATCTTCAGGGGGAAAATTGCCAGAGGGATTTCCAGGGAGTGAAAACCCACAAACATCAATTAACCAAGAGTTAAATGACCCAAATTCTTACTAAAAGGAGTGTTTTTTTGCAATAGTTTGCTTTAAGAACAAAGAAATTAATCATGGATCAGTACACATTTCTCACATATTATCTCTAGTTATATTTCATGTTTGCCATAAACTAAACTAGAAACAATAGCACAAGTTTTATTCTCATGATAGCTTTGTCCTCAGCAGACCTTAATAGTGCCGATATATTGGCAAATATTTCTCAATAAAACCCAAAGATTGAATGATCTTTGTCTTATTTTTAACTTCACCTTTATTCACACTTCTATTAAAAACACACACACAACACCCAATATTTACCCAACCTCAACATTTCTATATACGTCAGTACAAGTAGCTTTAGCAATTTTATTTCAAATAAACATATTTGTGATAAACACTTTATATTAAACAAACATAAAAAGATATTAACATTAGCCATTGAGAAATTGGTTCTGATGCACTTTTTTTTTACTATCAATAAAGTCAACACCTTTCACTGATTAGAAAAGGTTTATTTATAGTTTAAAACATATTTTTCTTTCATATTAGAATAATTTATCTCTAAAAAGACTGGCAGATTACATTAGATTTATTCAGGATAATTTGTCACTTGTTTTTAGTTGAAAAATAATCCTACTAAAGGTTTAAATGCATATTAAATAAATTATTTGCCAACTCAGACAATTGCAGACAAAAATTATGAATAATGCCATGTTTGATTAGTTCTGGATTCTAATGATCAATAGCTCTGTTCCCCAAGATAATTTAATATAGAAATACATCCTGTGTAACTACATTTTTAAATTGTTTCTTTCATAATGAATTTCTTTACTTAGCTAATAAAATTTACAGTTAATTTTTAATATTTCTAATCTATACCAGAAGCTCATTGAATAACATTTTATTATATCTATTGTTTTCTAAAACATTAATATGAACAAGAACTTGTTCTAATGTGAATTCTAATAAAATGAATTCAAAGTTTATAAACGTTTGATTTATTGTTTTAAAAATCTACCAAAATGAAATCAGCACTATACTCAAAACAGAAACAATCATTATTATATTGACCTAGTATATTCAAAGTTTTCCAGGACTCATAAAGTATATTTGCTATTTTTACAAATACTAAAATGTTTTAAAATAGTTGAAGGCTATTAAATAATATTAGGTATATTTATGAATAAATTATGAGACAGTTTTATATGTGTTTCCTAAGTAGTCTTTTTTTAAACCTCAGTACATGCATTGCATTGCATTTCCTAATTCCACAGGAAGTTCGATTCCATTTTAGAAAAGGAGACTGTTTATACTATGAACTCATTCATTTCTCTGCCTTTTTATTCCGGTAATAGCATTTATTATAGAAACATTTGATCCAATTTATAGTCTCTGAAAACGTTGTTGGCAAGTGTTTGGCGATCTGCCTTCCAAATACTGGACTCTCTTCCTTTTGTTCAAGCGTCCTTATTCTGCTCCAAACGTGTTCATAGTTCCCACAGCTCTACCTGGTGAATACTGAAGCTCCACCTTTATACTTTATGTTTTATTCAAAATGTTTGCACCCACCTACCAAGAGTTCTCTGATTGTTTAAATTCAAAAATATGATTTTTTAAAATAAAAACTTCAAAATAGTATAATAAGGATGTTGTAAATTACATAATATATGGATTTACCATTGCATTGACTGATGGAGATAGTGCTAGCACTATTTAATATTAACCCCATTTAACATTATGGTTTACAGCTAAATTTATACAAACTGATTCTATATTGGTTATTCCACTTTACATAACATACTGCCTTGTTTAGTACATTATTCATTTATAAACATCTACTAGCAACAGCTAGTAGAACATCTACTGAGAGATAGCAGGTAAGGCATTTTGCCTTGCAATCGGCTAGCCTGAGTTTGATCCCCAGAATCTATATGGTCCCTAGTGTCTGCCAGAAGTGATTTCTGAGCACAGTACCAGGAGAAACTCTTGAGCACTTCTGGATGTGTACTAAAATATTTTTAAGTTACAATTAATTAAATTAATTAAATATAAATTAATCATAAGCCATTTTATATTTTCTACACTTTCATCTAAAAAGATAATTTTGTGTCTTTCCTCAATCTCTACCAAAGCTGCCAAGTTTAGCTCATGTTTTAACTTTTCCATGATTTTCTATGATTCTTAAAACCACCTTTGCACCTCCTACAAAATTAAAAAAAAAAAAGTACAATGAGCAAGACAATATATTGTCTCTCATTTTATAATGTCTGAGTATAGGTGTTTTTTTTTTAATTTTCAATAACTTGATATAACTCTTCAAATGTCAAAGCTTACTAAGAACAAAATCTAAATTGTATTACTTCTTTTATATTCAGTCCTGTTATATAATTTAATTAAAACTATGTATTAATTCACATTTGAATGCTGACCTCTATAATGTGTAATTAGTTATTTATTTAGGATTAAATAATGTTAATAATAATATTATTGCATGATAAAATGCACATTTATTTTAATATAATTTATAGAATATACTTTTAAAACAGTAGAAATTCAAATTAAATTTTTCTTATAAAGTATTATGAAACTAAATTAGAAACCATTCATGACTAGTATACATATGTCTCCATTTGCTTTAAAAAGTTATTTTAAAAGTACTGATTCAGAAAAGCTATAGAAGAAAACACATCTTGTTTTCTTTTATATATTTCATAAAATTGTTTCTGTAAAAATAAATGTTTTTATCAATAGGACACTATGTGATCGAGACAGGAACTACTACTAACATGTTATTTCCAAAAATATTTATATTTTCTCTAAATTAGATTGTGGGATTGTATATATCAATTTAGTATGCACAATGAGGGTTTATTTTAGAGTAATAAGAAAACATTGCATATGTTAAAAATATTTCACTCCACTTAAATTATTACTGTTAAAAAAACCATATATTTGTCAATATATTTAGAGTAAAATGTGTTTTCTTTGAGAAAATACTAAGATTCTCAACCATTGAAAATTTATCCACTGTAGTATATATGAAATTATCTGAAACAATTGTGACATACCTGAGGTCTGCTGCTTGCATATTGCCTTTAAAGGCCAGAGATGCTACAAAATATATAAAGCAAGGGACAGTTACCACAACAAAGATTAAACCATTCCAATATCAGTTAAAAAAAATAATTTCTAATGCAAGAAGAGAACATTTCACTAAACTGAAAATCTTATTTTTATAGTTATTTGAAAAGCAACTCATAAAAGTGTCTGTAAAAGGAAAACTGACAGGTCCTACCCCAAAACTGAAAGATAAAATGAGGTCTGGGAAGCAGGACAGAAAATAAATACAAAAAGGACTAGTATCTACAGTAAGACCATATTTGGGAAATCTCAGTCCTTTTTATTCAGAATGAAATCAGTCTTCACTGAAGAGCAAATTTTGCTGGTTATGTTCAAAATCGTTTTTGCTAGTTTGTTTGTTTTTACACCACAGCTGGTGGTGCTCAGAGATTACTTATGGCTCTGTTACAATGATCATTTTTGGAGTTGCTCAGAGGACCAGAGGACATTTGTAGTGGTAGGGATCAAACTGGAGTCAGCTACATGTAAAACAAATGCTTTGTCCTCCATACTATCTCACTAAAGCCAACAAGTTTGTTAGCTTTAATTCTTACTACATAATACATTGCATAATGCCTGCCCTCATACAATCTTTTAATTTACAATTCTTACAACAAACTGCTTAAAACCCTTTAAATCTGCTTTAAAATTTTGAAGACATTCCATACCACTTAAGAGAAAGAAGTCTAAACAACTACTTGTTAAAACGAAAAGAAAGATAAATGATCTAACTTTATGCTTCAATAAACTAAAAAAAAAAAAAATAAAAACAAATCAAGTCTAAAGAGACTATAGTGGAGGAAAAAACAAAGGAAAGAGCAGAAATAAATCAAGTAGAGATTAGAGAAACAATAGAAAACCAACAAAACTAAATTAGTATTTATAAAAGTAAAACGAATAAACCCTCAACTAAAAAAACTAATGAAAGATCAGAGAATATCTAAATTAATAAAGCATAAATAAAACAGACATTATAATGATTATCACATAAAAAGGATTAGGAGGGATCATTATAGAATTTTAATATAAAACATAAAATTGATGGACAAATTCTTAGAAACATACAATCTGCCATAACAAATCAAGAAGAAACACAGTTTGAACAAAATAAAGATAAAATAAATAAATAACTAAGAATGTTGCTGTACTAATAAAAATATTCCCACAAAGAAAACTTCAAAATAAAATTGCTTCTTCCTTGATTTTAATCAAATTTTTAAAAGAAGATAGATTAGATTTAGTTTCCTGCTTTTCTGCTTGAGGTAGACATGAGCTCTTCAGGGACCATCACAAGCCAAGAAAATCCGCAGTGGACATAATTTCTACAGACTCTGCTCAAGGTAGGCTGACTCCGCCCACAAAGGTTGGAGGCTGATTCCTGCCATGTATTTGGCCACAAAAGGGACATAAGAGGTGGTGCTTTGCTCCATGCCTGGTTTACTGCTATTTTGAATGAGGCAGCCAAGAAAGGCCCCAACAGACATAATCTCTTCAGGATTCTGCACAAGGTAGGCTGGCTCCATCCTTTGTGAAAAGATAAGTGGAAGAATGTAAGTGGACTAGTAGATGTATATAGGGCACTCCATCCCTAGAAAACTGGATACACATTCTTCTCAAATGCACATGTGTCATTCTCCAGGATAGACCACATGCTGGCCCATAAAACTTATCTCCATAAAGTCAAGAGGATAGAAATTGTATATACTGCCTTCTCAGATCACAAGGCACTAAAGATTAACTTTAACACTCAAATTAAATAGCTCACTACTGAATAACCAGTGGGTCAGATATGAAATCAAAGAGGAAATCAAAACAATCCTGGAAGCAAATGACAATGGAGACACAAATTACCAGAATTTATGGGACACAGCTAATGCTGTATTAAGAAGAAAATTTATTTCTTTGCAAACACATTATCACAAAAAAAAGAAGGGGCCTATATAAAAAGTTCAATGACACAGCTTACAAATTAGAAAACAATCAACAAAAGAAAATATCCAAAAGATCAACAAGAACAAATTGGTTCTTTTTAAAAATAAACAAGATTGATAAAACACTACCAATACTCACAAAGAAACTGAGAGATAGAAACTTAATAAACCAATTTAGAAATGAAAAGGGGGAGATCACTATAGATACTGCAGAGATTCAAAGGGTAATCATAAACTACATTAAGAAACTCTATGAGGGGCCGGAGAGAGAGCATGGAGGTAAGGCGTTTACCTTTCATGCAGAAGGTTATCAGGTCGAATCCCGGTGTCCCATATGGTCCCCTGTGCCTGCCAGGAGCAATTTCTGAGCACGGAGCCAGGAAAAAACCCTGAGCACTGCTGGGTGTGACCCAAAAACCACACACACAAAAAAACAAACAAACAAGCAAAACAAAACCAAATTGGGCCCGGAGAGATAGCACAGCGGTTTTTGCCTTGCAAGCAGCGGATCCAGGACCAAAAGTGGTTGGTTCGAATCCCAGTGTCCCATATGGTCCCCCGTGCCTGCCAGGAGCTATTTCTGAGCAGACAGCCAGGAGTAACCCCTGAGCACCGCCGGGTGTGGCCCAAAAACCAAAAAAAAAAAAAAAGAAACTATGACACAAAACCTGATAACCTGGAAGAAATGGATGAATTCTTGGAAACATAATCATCCACAGTTAAACCAGGATGACCTTGCATATGTAAACAGACACATCACTACTGAGGAAATTAAAATGGTAATCAAAACTCTTCCCAAAAACAAAAGCCCAGGCCCTAGTTAGATTCACTAATGAATTCTTTCAAACCTTTCAAGAGGAACTAATACCAAATATGTTCAGACTCTTTTATAAAGTTGAACAATCAGACACACTCCCAAATAGTTTTTATGTAGCTAACATCACCTTGTACCAAAACCAGACAGATGCAGCTAAAAAAAGAAAACTACAAACCAATATTCTTAATGAAAACAATTGCAAATATTCTCAACAAAATTCTATCAAATAGAATCCAAAGCCTCATCAAGAAGGTCATGCAACATGACCAAGTAGTTTTCATTCCAGGAGCAAGGTTGGTTTAACATATGTAAGTCAATCAACATAATATACCATATCAACAAGAAGAAAAATAAAAACCATATGATAATATTAATAGATGCAGAGAAAGCATTCAATAAGGTCCAACACACATTCTTGACAAAAATTCTCTTCAAGATGGGAATGGAAGAAACTTTTCTCAATATAGTCAAAGCGTCTACAACAAGCCAATGACAAATATTATTCACAATGGTGATAAAATAAAAGTCTTTCCTCTAAAATGTGTTGCAAATCAAGGCTGCCCTATATTACCACTCCTATATAACATAATGCTGAATTTCTTGCCATAGCAATTAGACAAGATAAAGACATCATGGCATCAAGATAGGAAAGGAAGTAATCAAGCTCTCATTGTTTGCACATGACATGATACAATATTTAGAAAACCCTAAAAACTGTATCAAAAAGCTTCTAGAAAAGTAGATTAATATAGCAAAGTGGCAGGCTACAAAATTAACTTGCAAAATTCAATGGCCTTCTTGTACACTAATAATGATAGGGAATAAATAGACATTAAAAAACAATCTCTTTCACATTAATGTCACACAAACTCAGATATCTTAGAGTTAACTAAAGAGTTAAAGAACCTATACAAAGAAAATTATAAAACCCTGCTTAAAGAAATGAAAGAGGACTCAAGGAAATGGAGATACATACCCTACTCATGGATTGGGAGGATTAGTATAATTAAAATATCAAAACTCCCCAAAGCATTCTGCAGATGTAATGCAATCTCTCTGAAGATATCCATGGCATTTTTCAAAAAGTGGATCAAACACTCCTGAAATTTATTTCAAACTATAAACACCAGCTAATAGCAAGAGCAACTTTGGGAAAAGATACATGGGTGGCATCACTTTCCACAACTTTAAATTTTATTACAAAGCTATAGTCATTAAAGACTATATGGTACTGAAATAAAGATAAATCCTCAGATCAGTGGAATAGGCTTCAGTATTCAGAGAATGTTCTCATGGCAATTTATTTATTAATAATTAAATTAACTCAATTTAATATTTCTCTAAAGAGACAATAGATGCAAAATGTAGCAAGAAAAGTTTCTTCAAAAGTGTTGATGGCATAACTAGTCAACCATTTGCAAAAAACTGAACAGAGACCTCCATCTAACACCATGCACAAAGGTCAAATGCAAATGGATTAAAGGACCTGAATATCAGACTCAAAACCATAAGGTATATAGAACAACACATAGGTAAAAGACTCCATGACATTGAGACTGACGGCCTCTTCAAGGACAAAACAGCACTCTCCAAACAAGTGGACGCAGAGATAAACAGATGGGACTACTTTAAGCTGAGAAGCTTCTGCAATTCAAAGGAAATAGTGCCCAGGATACAAGAGCCACTCACGGAGAGGGAGAAACTGTTTACCCAATACCTATCAGATAAGGGGATAATATCCAAAATATATAGGTTACTGACAGAATTTAACAAAAAAAAATATTTAATTACATCAAAAAATGGGAAGGAGAAATGAAAAGACACTTCCTCAAAAAAGAAATACAAGTAAAAAATGCTCTACATCACTAATTGAGAACTATCATAACAATGTGAATGAATGAGGAAAGTAGAAAGCATGTCTAGCGTATAGGCGGGAGTGGGTTGAAGAGGAGGGAGATTTGGGATATTGGTGATGGGAATGTTGCACTGCTGAAGGGGGTTGTTCTTTACATGACTGAAACCCAATTATGATCATGTTTGTAATCATTTTGTTTAAATAAAAGTATTGCTAAAAACATAGATGAGTGAGGCTATTCTGTGCCTATCTCTCTCCTTCTGACTTATTTTACTCAACATAATAGATAATAGACTCCATGTGCATCCATGTATACGAAAATTTCATGACTTTATCTTTCCTAATGGCTGCATAATATTCCATTGTATACATGTACCACAGTTTCTTTAGCCATTCATCTGTTGAAGGGTATCTTGGTTGTTTCCACAGTCTGGCTGTTGTAAATACTTGTCAATGAATATAGGTGAGAGGAAAGGATTTTTGTATTGTATTTTTGTCTTCTTAGGGTATATACCTAGGAGTGGTATAGCTGATCATATGGTAGCTTAATTTCTAGTTTTTGAAGGAATCTCCATATCACTTTCCATAAAGGTTGAACTCGACGGCAATCCCACCAGCAGTGAATAAGAATTACTTTCTCTCCACATCCCCACCAGCACTAATTGTGCTCAGTCTTTGTGATGTGCGCCAATCTCTGTGACTTGAGATGGTACTTCATAATTGTTTTGATTTGAATCTCCCTGATGATTAGTGATGAGGAGCACTTTTTATGTGTCTTTTGGCCATTTGTATATCTTCTTTGACAACGTGTCTGTCCATTTCTTCTCCCCAATTTTGATGGGATTAGGTGTTTTATTTTTCTTGTAAGGTTCTGTCAGTGCCTTGTATATTTTGGATATTCACCCCTTATCTGATGGGTACTGGGTGAATAGTTTCTCCCACTCAGTGGGTGGCTCTTGTGTCCTGGGCACTATTTCCTTCAAGGTGCAGAAACTTCTCAGCTTAATATATTCCCATATGTTAATATCTGTTTCCACTTGTTTGGAGAGTGCTGTTTCCTCCTTAAAGATGCCTGAAGTCTCAATGTCATAGAGTGTTTTACCTACGTGTTGTTCTATATAACTTATGGTTTCAGGTGATATTAAGATCTTTAATCCATTTGGATTTGAGCATCGAAACTGGTGTTAGCTATCGGGTCTGAGTTCGCTTTTTTGCAAGTGGCTAACCAGTTGTGCCAACACCACTTGTTGAAGAGGCTTTCCTTGCTCCATGTAGGATTTCTTGTTTATCTAAAATTAGATGATTGTATGTCTGGGGGCATTCTCTGAGTACTCAAGCCTATTCCACTGATCTGAGGATCTGTTTTTATTCTAATACCTTGCTTGTTTGATGACTATGCTTTGTAATACAGTTTAAAGTTGGGAAAAGTAATGCCTCCCATATTCCTTTTCCCAAGAATTGCTTTAGCTATTTGAGGTTGTTTATTATTCCAAATGAATTTCAGAAATGTTTGATCCACTTCTTTGAAGAACGTCATGAGTATCTTTAGAGGGATCGCATTAAATATATACAATGGGCCCAAAGATATAGCACAGCGGCGTTTGCCTTGCAAGCAGCCAATCCAGGACCAAAGGTGGTTAGTTCGAATCCCAGTGTCCAATATGGTCCCCCGTGCCTGCCAGGAGCTCTTTCTGAGCAGACAGTCAGGAGTAACCCCTGAGCACCGCCAGGTGTGGCCCAAAAACAAAAAAAAATAAAAATAAAAAATAAAAAAAGGTTAAAAAAATTAAAAAATATATACAATGCGTTGGGGAGTATTGCCATTTTAATGATGTTAATCCTGACAATCCATGAGCAAGGAATGTGTTTCCATTTCCACGTGTCCTCTCTTGTTTCTTGGAGCAGGGTTTTATAGTTTTCTTTGTATAGGTCCTTCACATCTTTAGTCAAGTTGACTACAAGGTATTTCAGTTTGTGTGGCACTAATGTGAATGGGGCTGTTTTCTTATGTCCATTTCTTCCCCATCATCATTGGTGTATAAAAAGGTCACTGATTTTTTTGTGTGTTAATTTTGTAGACTGCACATTGCTATATAAATCTACTGTTTCTAGAAGCTTTTTGGTAGTCTTTAGGGTTTTCTAAATAGAGTATCATGTCATCTGCAAACAGTGAGATATTGAGTTCTTTCTTTCCTACCTGACTTCCCATGACATCTTTTTCTTGCCTAATCGCTATAGTAATTCCAGTACTATGTTGAATAGGAGTGATGAGACAAAACAGCCTATTTTTTTAAAATTTTATTGTGACCATAGTGCATTACAAAACTTTCACTGCATCATTTATGGTACATAGTAACAATGAATGAGGGGCATTCCCACCAGCAGTGCTGTCTTCCCTCCACCCCTGTTCCCAGTATGCATCCCATATCTCCCTCCTTTACCCCCTAGAATGCTAGTGCAACTGGTCTCCACTTTACAGCTTGTTGTAGATTGAGCATTTATTCCAACATCATTAGATATAAAAAGGATAAGAAAAAAACAGAGAAAAAAATTTGGTGACAACTAACAAAAAAAAAAGGAGAGAAAAAAAAGAAAAGAAAAATGGAAGAAAAAAGAAAAAAATGGACCCGGCAAATAAAAATAATAATAAATCTCCAAATAATAACCACAAGAGTGAAAAAGAAAGAGAAAAGTGAAAGAAAAAAGAGAAGGAAAATAAAGTCAAAAACTAACAAATCAAAACAAAACAAGAAAAAGTATGGGTGCTGAAGTGGCAGGGTTTAGCGTTCCCCCAACTTTTTTTTTTTCATAGGCACAGTAAGCATTGGGGAAATTTCCATGGTCTAAGAGATTCAGGGTTTCTCTATCCTTGAAGCATACCATCATGGGATCGACCCCTGGCTCCATATATACTCATTACCCCATCCCAAAGGCTTCTTTGTGATGCCAGGAAAGTTTCCTCTCAGTTGTGTGTGAGAAAATCAAGCCACTGTAGCTAGCTATCTTGGTATTTGCGCAGGTTATAGGTCAGGGTCTAGGATAGAGTCTTTAGGTTCTAGAGGTTCCTATCCATCGTTGTTGTGGTGTTCAGTCTTCTGTAACACTTGCTCCCTGTTTTCATTCAGTCCCTAAGCCGAAGTCTAGGATATTATGGATCCAAATGTTCTGCTCAGTCTCTTTTGTCCAAGTTGGACCTCTGCAATAAGACATCTTGTTGTTGTTGTTGTTGTTTATGTGTCCTGGGCTACAGCCTAGGGTAGGGTTTTTCTTATTAGTCCCAAGGTAGGTTCTGTTGTCATGGTTGTCAAAGTCAGTTTTCTGTTGTTGGTGCTCTTATTTTTCACAGTTCAAAGGACAATATCTCTTCTGATTTCCAATTAGTGTTAGGTGATGTGATAGGACAGCCTGGTCTTAAGTCAAGTTTTCCTTTCCTCGTTGTCATATCAAAACTGGCACACATTGGTGCCAGAGTAGTGTTATAAATCTCCCAATGGAGCTTAGTTCCTGGTGGTGTTGCCTGGAGCTGTATCATTTCTACGTCGGGGATCTGGGATTTGGAATCCGACTAACACTGTCCAATCTCCTGGGGACTGCGTTGTATCCACATGACACATGTTCAGGATGGGAGGCACCCTGCTGCTATAAAAAGTGAGTTCGTATCCCTAGAAGATAAGATCTTGTTTCTGTGTCTATGGTTTCCCCCTTTTTTACTGTGCCCATACAAAAATGTATGGTGTCATACTGTGTTGCTGGTGCTACTCTGGGTAAGGATGACAGGCTGCACACACAGTCTCTTGTCATCTGATTTTGTTCTGAGCTTTTATCCCAGTCAAGGTTTTCTGTACCAAGCAGCACAGAAAATGGTAAGGATAGAGAAATAATGTATATATTAAAATAGAACGAATAAATAAAACTGAGTTAAAAAGAAAAGGTATTCGAATAAAACAAGTGGTGGAGGAGCTACCTGTATATTTAGGAATACACATCTTAAGATATATTGTTATACAGGTATTGAGCTTCCATAAGCAATATAAGACTCCCAACTAGGTCTTTTGATATATTCTTGTGGGGAGTAAAAGCCAAGGTGCTTTTCAATTCACAGGCCTTGGAGTTGATTTTGAGAGATGCTTTGCTGCATTACGAGACCATCTAGAGTCTTTGAGCTGGGGGTTTTGCTGAGGCTGATTCCTGTATCGTGCAGCAGTCCACGATTTGGTGGGGTGAGAGGGGCCATCAAGCATGAGTCAGCAGCGTGCTGGTTGTAGTTCTTTGCCAAGGCATGAGAATGGGGACCCAGAGGGTGTCTTTCACTGAGAAGCTGGAAGGTGGTCTGTTGGGGCAGGAGGTCAATCTTGGTGCCTACCGAGTTAGGAACTGAGGTAAAGAGGGTTAAATTAGGGGGAGATAATGGATCAGGATTTGGAGATGAGGGGATAGAAGAGACACAGGGGTAGGGAAGAGGCAATACATGACAGGGGCTATATATAATATATATACATATATATACATATACATATATATATGAATTGTTTGTGATTTCAGCTTGGAGTCAGTAGGGAAAGTCACGTCCACATAAAGACTGACTTTAAAGATCTATTTGAGTGTTATCTTCCAAATGTGCCTGCGTGGTTATAAAAATGAATATTAGTAAGAAAAGACACCACTGCAAGGGGTCCAGTATCAGTCTCCTGGACTAAGCGGTCAGCCCAGGAGGCCATTGGCCAGCTGTCTGCCAAGATTCCCAGACATACCCATAGGAAAGGATCAAGAATCCTGGCATGTGGGATCTTCTGGGTCCAGCTGCAGCCTCTCTCTCCAGTGTGAAAAAGCATGGGGGAGGAATTTGCCTCCTCCCCATCCCCTCAGAGCTCAGATGTCAGACCTGAAAACAGCCTAGTTTTGTATGAGGATTCAAAAGAAAGGCTTTTAGTTTTTCTCCATTATGGATAATATTTGCAGGGCTGACCCCTTGAAACTGCATTCACAGACAAAGGAGTCACCTCTCTGTCTGGCACCCCTGGTATCCGGTTTTCACTCCCTCACTCCCTCACTCACTCCCTCACTCACTCACTCACTCACTCACTCACTCACTCACTCACTCACTCACTCACTCACTCACTTAGTCTTTCTTTGTCTTTCAGCCTGAGCAGCTCCAGGAGACAGTTTTTTTTGGGGGGGAGGGGGGGAGGCGGGTGCTTCCTGGCCCTCTCAGGAAAGCTTCAGGAGACAAGAGAAGAGAAACAGGCAAAGCCGACAGGTCCCATCAGTTTCTCCTTATCTATGGGTTTTAAGAAAAAAAATAAGACATTAATGTAATAATGCCCAGAGACAATAGAGATGAGGGCTGGAAGGACCGGCTCATGATATAAGCTCAATACAAAGAGTGGTGAGTGCCGTTAGTAAAATAACTACACTGACAACTATGGTGACCATGTAAATGAGTGAGAAAATTACAATGTCTGTCTCAAATACATTCGGGGGAGAGAGGAGGGAGACTTGGGTCATTGGTGGTGGGAATGTTGCACTGGTGAAGTGGAATGTTCTTTATGACTGAAATCCAACTACAATTGTGTTTGTAATCAAGGTGCTTGAATAAAGATATTCTTTTTTTTAAAAAGGAGATAGATGAATAACTTTTAAAAACTATTCCAAAATATATAAAGGAGACTTTCAAACTCACTTTTATACAAAAGCCAAGCAAAGACACTGAAAAGCAAGAAACATACAAGCCATTATTTCTGATGTTCATAATGTAAAAATCCCAAATTAAACTTATTTAACAACGTGTGATAAATATTACATTCAATGGAAGTAATCAGTGTTTACAGAATGTAAAATAAAGGCTATATGATCATACCAATAGTTGCAGCAATTGTTATGCATACTTTCATGACAAAATCTCTCCAAAAAAAGTATAGAAGAAAGTTATTTCAGCATAATAAACTTTAATGAAAACTCCATAGATATCATTTGGCTAATGAGCAACCAAAATTTTCCTATAAGATTATATATAAGGGTAAAATTTTCTGTCTTCCTTTCTTTCTATATAACAGAGTATTTATTGTATTTCTAGCAAGAGGAATTAAAATAGTCCAAACAAGGTGAGATCAAGTTGTCTGATTTCAGATGACATGATGCCATAGAGAATTCTTAAAAAATATTGCTAAAAATAGGTAATATTTACAATATATAAAATAGTCATAAAAAGCCAATTGATTTTCCTTGTTCTGAAGTTACATATTCAGTTCTATTAATAGAATTCAACAGAAATAAATTTAACCAAGCAGATGAAAGTTCTATCCTCTGCAAACAATAATGCATTGATCAGCGTAACTGAAAATGGCAATGAATAAAAACAATTTTCATAGTTTAAAATAAATATTCTTAAAATACTCATTTGTATTCACTTGCTGTGATGTGCAAATTCAATGAAATCTTTATAGAAAGTCCAATGGTATTTTTCAGAGAGAAATAATGGCTAAAGTTGTGTAAAAACACTGTAACCAAGCAAATCTTTAATAAGGGAAAACAAATTGCCAGTATTAACAAACTTCCTGATCTCAAATATTATAAAGTGATATCAATCAAAATAGAATGTCATTAAAATTAAAATAGACAGTGAGAGAACAAAGTGCAGAACCCATAAAAAAAACAAAGTACAGTACCTCAAGTATAGATTCCCAACCATATTTTTTACAAAGATATTTAAATCAGAAAATGGAGAATATACAATTTCTTTAATATTTGTCACTGAAAAAACTTGAAACCCACAATATAATAATGACACATCTTATATCTTGCATTCTTACATCACAGAAAAATCAACTAAAATGAGTGGAAAGCTTAAACATAATGTAATAAAACCTAAAATGATATAAAAAGGCTGTTTTTCATTAATTAGTCCCAGCACTGATATTTTGCAAAAGCAAAGCAAATGAACTACATCCACGTAACAAGCTGCTTAGAAAGGATAAAAATAAAATAAGAATAAAAAACAACATAAAATGCTAGAAAATATTTATATACTTTTATTTAAGCATCATGATTACAAATATGTTTGTAGTTGGGTTTCAGTTATAAAAATGTACACTCCTCCTTTATCAATGCAATATTCCCACCACCAATATCCCCCCCATCTCCCACTTCCCCTATCCCCTGCCTGCATATGAGACATGCATACAACTATTCTCACTCATTACCATTGCATGATAGTTGTTGGTGTAGTTATTTCTCTAACTGCACTTATTATTCTTTGTGGTAAGATTCCTATAGTAGGTTTGTCCATTCTAGCCCTCATCTTTATTGTCTCTGAGTATTATTATAATAATTTTTTATATTTTTTTAAATCCCAAAAATGAGTGAGATTATTCTGTGTCTATATCTCTCCCTCTGACTTATTTCACTCAGCATAATAATTTCCATGTACATCGTGTATAGGAAAATTTCATGACTTAATTATTTTTTCTGACTGCTGTATAGTATTCCATTATGTATTTGTTCACATTTTCTTTAGCCACTCAACTGTTGTCGGGTATCTAGGTTGTTACCAGATTTTGGCTATTGTAAATAATGCTTTAATAAATATAGGCACGCAGAAGGCATTTTTGTATTGTGTTTTTGTGCTTCTAGGGTATAACCCTAGAAAAGAGATAGCTGTTTCATATGGGAGCTCAATTTTTAATATTTTGAGAAATCTCCAAATTGTTTTTATAAAGGATGGATGAGACAGCATTCCCACAACAGTGACTGAGAGTTCCTTTGTTCCCACATCCCTGCCAGCACTGATCTTGTTCTTGTTCTTTGTGATGTGTGCCAGTCCCTGTGGCAAACATAGAGATGGTACCTCATGGTTGTTTTGATTTACTTCTCCCTGATGATTCGTGATCACTCCTGAAATTCATTTGAAACAATAAATTCAAAGCCAACTACAACAGAATCAATACCCAATCTACAACAAGCTAGACACAGAGGAGACCACTTACACTAGCAGCACAGGGGTAAAGAAGAGGGATATGGGATGCATGCTGGCAACAGGGGTGGAGGGAGGACAACATTGGTGGTGAGAATGCCCCTGATTCAATGTCACTATGTACTTAAAATATTACTGCGAAAGATTTGTAATCCACTTTGGTCAAAATAAAAATTATTAAAAAAACAAAATAATATATGTAAGTTTGTAATAACTTCTTCATTCCTCATATGTTATTTTGTTCTATGCTCTCATAACACTTCTAATAAAATAAGATTTTTTTACCTTTAGCTGTTTTTTAACCTTCATAGTGCTTTTCATTGCCTGTGACATTTTAAAAGCTCTTCTAAAAAATGTGGTTGTGTTATATTGTCTGTTTATTCTTCCCATCACTACTCAAAATAAACTGGGTATTTGTTTATCTTTTCTCTATCTATAAACCCTAAAATAGTTTCTGAAAAAATGGTAATTTATTCATAAATATTACTTAATCAATAGATGAATCAATAGATGAATAAATCAACATTTAGTATGTACTACCAAGACAATTAAAATAATCTTTCTTGTGCCTTGACATTCTCGTTGTTTACCTATTTTTTTGCAAATAGATAAAAAGGCAAGGTCTAGAAAGTGTAGAAATTCTACCTAAAAGATATTGGAACAATAAACATTTAATAAGAAAATTTTATTTCTATCCAAGTCTGCTAAATTTGTAAACAGAATTCTTTTTTTTTTTTTTTTTTTTTTTTTGGTTTTTGGGCCACACCCGGTGACGCTCAGGGGTTACTCCTGGCTATGTGCTCAGAAGTTGCTCCTGGCTTGGGGGACCATATGGGACGCCGGGGGATCGAACCGCGGTCCTGTCCAAGGCTAGCGCAGGTAAGGCAGGCACCTTACCTCTTGCGCCACCGCCCAGCCCCGTAAACAGAATTCTTTATGAACAAGGTTTCATCTTCTAGACTCTAATATGTATATAAAGAAGGCACCATTTTGAATATAAAATATAAAATAAAGGTAAGATAAAAAAGAATGAATATTAACTGATAAGGAAATTATGGAACCTAAAAATAAAGTAGGGGCAGGAGCGATAGCACAATGGACATTTGCCTTGAACGTGGCTGACTCAGGACGGACCTCAGTTCTATCCTCAGCATCCTATATAGAGCTATTTCTGAGTGCATAGCCAGAAGTAACCCCTGAGTGTCACCAGATGTGACCCCCACCCAAAAAAAAAACCCAAAAAACCCATAAAGTAAACTTTTAGACTGCTTGAACAATTGAATTTCTGAATTGGTTAGCTCTCTTTAAATCCTTCATGCTTTGAATCAGAGACCTCAGAAGCTAATTGTGAATTGTGATTTCAAGTGTAATATTTCTTGTCCCCCACAAATACACCTTCCAGAACTATAAAAAAATAAATAAAACAGAGAGGGAAGAAGTAAAATCAGCTCAATTACAGGCAAAGTTCCGTTTTTCTGCTTATACTTACTAGTGCCTAGTAGAATGAGCATGATCAAGATGGCTGCTTATCATAATCTTCCACTCATTCATCATTGCCTATATTTACATGGCATTCAATCGTAGACGCACATCTTAATAAACTAGTGTATTTCTAAACCTTTGAAGTTATGTATTCACATATATTATTACATAGAAGAAAAACAATGAAAAAGCAAGAGCTGTTAATTAAATTTTAATTGTTTTAAGAGTCATGTTGGACTCAGACTTGCTGTTTCTTTTACCTTACTATTGCGTTTCCTAAGAATGATGGAAAATATCCTACTTCTTAGGATATAAATGATACAAAATACTTCACAGATACAAAAAGAACAGCATCCTCAAAACCACTCTCTGCACAATAAGAAAGTTGATTTTCAGATATCAGAGTGGCACTTTAATGTGCTAACAAAAGACACTTCAAAACTCCATGTACCTTAAAATCTTACTGATTTCTATTTCTGTAATTTCAAAGAGTAAACAATTTGGTAATTATAATTTTATTAGAATTGTTATGTATTATATTCCCTGTTATCCAAATAAATATTTACTAATAAGTGTAGCACAGATTAGGTAAAGATCACTTGTATCCAATCCAAAATTACCTTAATTTAACAACTAAGGAAATCTTTTTTTGGATTGAGAATAAATGAATTTTAATAGTTTGTAAATCATGTTAAATATATATAGTAACAATGATTTATTCATATACAAATATATTCTTTTAACAAATACTGAATATTTATATTTAATTGTTATTTCATAGCAAGTCATTTTTAGAACAAAAGGCATTAGAATAAAACTTAAAATTTAACTGCAGCAAATGCCTTTCATTTAAAAATAACCCTTCCACCCACACAGTTTTACTTATTAATGAAATTTTGATGATTTGTATACAAATGTGTGCTGGAAAAGCAGAATTTATGTGTCCCAATTAAAATTTCTATGAAAGAAATGATTAAATTAGTGATTTTCATTTAGCTTGAGGAATGATGTGTTGGTACATGTTAGAAGACCTTAGATGATTCTTTTCTTGGCTCCTGGGAGATGAGAACCAATGATTAAAATTGATGAAGCAAGAATCTTCATGCAGCAATTCAAGTGGGTCATGACATTTAATCTCTTGTAGCAAAGATTTCATAATTATTTCTACCTGAGTGGAATTTGTAGAAGGAAAACTTATGCTTAGCTTCTAACATTTAAAAAGGAGACAAATGTGTAGGTTTTCACAAGCACATTGTTCATGTATGTGGGTACATTAACTCTCTTGAGATTTTATAACTAGGAGATACTGGTTATACTTTAGTCATTTATTCATTTATTTCCAAATTAACAGTAGAGAAGCTAGCGACACAGTGCAGTAGACAGGTGTTTTCCATGCCTGCAGCCATTGGACACAGGATTTATGGCACTGCCTAAGATACCCGAGTCATGTCTGGAGTGATCCCTGAAAGCCTGTTAAATAAGATTTTATATATGATAGTAACATGTACCTTTCCGCCAGTAGCTTGCTGATTAAGAAGTGACAGCATTCATACAAACTCCTTTAACATGTCTTTAATCAGTGATTCAGTCAGCTTGTGACAGGATTGGTAAACTTTGGAGAATTCCTTTCTTAAAATTAGTGCAAAGAAAGCATTGTTATTTAATGGCTTCAATAATCTGTCTTTTAAAAAGCACTCTAAAATTATGTGTTGGATGATTGAGGATAGATTATAATTATTTTTATTTCTTCTCTTGTTGTGAAATGATTTTATTTTATGAGACTGACTTGATGTCTTATTTTGAAGATAAACAAAGATAGTTAAAATACCTAGGATAGACAAATTTGAAACTCTTTACAAACACAAAAACATTCTATTTCATAGCATCATCACATGTGTATGACAGCATCTGAGTATGTGTCTGTGTGTGTATGGTTTTAAAGCACTGATTCAAACCATAAAATTCAAAGTAAAGAATAAATTCAAGTGTTGAAATCATGAACAAAATCAAAACTGATCTCAATGGATTACATTTTATGTTGAATTTGCAAACTAAATTTTGAAAGCATAAATACAAACACATAACTAAGCCCATAAATAAATTGTAAAAGCTAGTACAGAAAAACAAAGCAACATACACAAAAGCACATATTTTTATCATTAGAAATGTGTATTTTTAAAAAGATGAAACTGGAAATAGCGACCATCTTGAGAGGAGAGGATGGGACAAGCCACTAGTTTGCCTAAGCTATACTTGCTGCCTCCATCACCCAGAATTGCCATTTTTCCAGTGGCTTCCCTCATCATCTTATCATGGTTCCCTTCATAGATAACAATCTGATCAAATTCAGGTATGCTTGGTTTGGGGACTGATATAACCAAGCTTTATGGAGTAAGTGTGGGCACCCTACCGGTATCTTTCTTCTATGAGGTCTGGCAGCTAAAATTGTAGTATCACTATTAACGCTTTAAATCTTTGGAAAACATCATTTTTTGGTGCTGTCTTCCCTATAAGGGCGCACTAAGTTAAAAGAATGGGCAGCTAAAAATAAGAGCCTACTAAACCTTCTGCCAGTGCTTTCATTGATTTCATTGGAAATACAATAATTTTCATAAATGTTCTTGCTAGTGTGTTTTTTCTTTTTCTTCCTTTTTATTTGTTAACTTCCTTTTTTTCTTCCTTCTTATTTTTATTTTACTTCCTATTTTTTAATAACTTTGCTTTCACTTATGTGGAAACATATATTATGATCAACTATGTCAACATTGTGATGCATTTTCTTTAAACTAAAAAAGATAAGATTTCATTATTTGATCATTCCATGGTTAAGGAGGAAAATTAGAAATTTATTCTGATCACTATCTCATACAGAGTACAAAAATAGATTCAAAATGGATTAAAGACCTTCCTATCTTACTGAATCCATAAAATAAATAGAAAAAAAAGGGGCCTGAGAGAGAGCACAGTAGTAGGGCTTTTGCCTCGCATGCAGCCAATCCAGGACAGATGGCAGTTCAAAGCCCAGTATCCTATATGGTCCCCCATGCCTGCCAGAAGCGATTTCTGAGTGCAGAGCCAGAAATAACCCTTGAGCACTGATGGGTGTGACCCAAAAAAACAAAAACAAACAAAAACCTATAGGCAGAAACCTTCATTATATTGAACTAGAGAGATTATTCAATGAAATGCATGCAATTGGCCAAGCAAACGAAAGCAGCAATAAGCAAATAGGACTACATCAAATAAATGCACTACAAAAATAAATTACCAAAATAAAACACACCTTAAAAACTGGTATCAAATAGTTTCCCACTACTCATCTGATAAAGATACTATGGATGATGCAGAACTTTTTTAATATACCTATTGGTCAACTATGTGCCTTTGTGAGCAAATTTCTGTTATTTTTCTTATATTTTAAATTGGCTGATTTTTAAAATTATTAATACTTTGTCAGATGAGTGGTGGTCAAACATTTGCTCCAGTATGTGGGGTGTATCAGGAAAGACAGGTGTGCCTTTATATTCATTGGAGCATTATTAACAACAGAAAAAATATGGAAACAAACTAAGTATCATGAACTAATTGCAGGATCAAGAAACTGAAGCATATTTACATAATGGAATATTACTTGACTATGAGAAATTATTAAATTATGAAATTTATCTTTGTGTTACAGACTAAAGAGAATAAAAGTGAGCAAAGTTAATCAGAAGAAAATAGATACAAACTGATCTCTCTTACATGTGTTGTATATGAAAAGTTATTAAGTATATCTATCTATCTACCTATCTATCTACCTACCTACCTATCTATCTATCTATCTATCTATCTATCTATCTATCTATCTATCTATCTATCTATCTATCTATCTATCTATCTATCTATCTATCTATCTATCTATCTATCAGTTTGGTCACAACTTGCCTTTACCCAAAACAAAGACATTTCCCCCAACTTCCTCTTTTGTTTCACCAAGGCCTTTGACTTATAAAAGTCCACCTGCATAGTTACTTTTGTCTCTCACTCGACCTTCCCCCTTCAGGTGAATTTGTAGTGGTTTAATAAAGGAAACAGTCTAGCTCGGAGCACAGAGTGACCACAAGGTGAGAAGCCAACTGGACTCCGTGATTCTCTAACTGGCTTGGTTTATTAATTCTTCATAGCTACCCTTCGTAAGATCCATCCACCTAAGTCTGAAAATATGGTGCATAGGGTGGTTTCACAAGGTGAGGTGATTTTACATACATACATACATACATACATACATACATACATACATACACACATACATACAGACATGTGTGTATAGGCAGCAAAACTTGAGAACTGGTCTATAAAACTGAACTTAACATAGTAAAGAAGTGTTTGTGAGATAGGCACTATTTGAGGGAAATAGGCAATCTGGTATAGAGTGTGGTGCTGGGATTTTCCCTGCAACAACCCTTATCTTTAAGGTTTTGTTCTTTTTTATTGATATATGCCATTTTCACTTGTAAGAGATAATCTCATGTTGTCTTGTTTTGGGTTCTATGATAATTACTCTCCCTATTTTTGATAGGAATTGTAGGATTTGGGAGGGGTTATCTTTTGAAGTTCTTTATGTATTTTGGATACTTTACCCCATATGTTATGTGTTAAGTGAAAAAATGTTTTTCTCTCATTCAAAGGTATATTCTAATTTTATGCATATTTTCTATGCCATCTAAATTTAATTTGATGGGCCGGTGAGATAGCATGGAGGTAAGGTGTTTGCCTTTCATGCAGAAGGACAGTGGTTCGAATTCTGGTATCCTATATGGTCCCCTGTGCCTGCCAGGGGAGATTTCTGAGCATAGAGCCAGGAGTAACCCCTGAGAGCTTCTATGTGTGACCCAAAAAACAACAAAAAAAATTAATTTGATGAATTTAATTTAAGCTGATGGATTCTGATTTTATTATTTTGTTTCTATTGCCTTTGCCATTGAAATCCTATCATTGAAAACATATTTGAGTTATAAATCTTAAAGTTTTCTGGTAATATTTTCCTTGAAATGTTTGGTGGTGAGGGAGGAAAGTTAAATAATCTTCAATGATGCTCAAGGCTTATTCCTAGTTCTGTGATCAGAATTCACTCCTAGTGAGTTCACTAGACCAAACAGAGTAATGGACCGAACCCAGGATCCCTTTATGCAAGGAAATGATACTACTTGCTTAAATTCAGCTCTTTTTCATTTTAATTTGATCTCAAGATCTTTGATTCACTATAAATGGACTTTTATGTAAATTGTAAGATATGAATTCAGCTTCATGTTTCACATGTAATTATTATTCAATTTCCCCAATAGTGTTTCTTAATTTTATTTAGCAAATTAATTTCTATAGTTTTAAATCTAAAGTTTCTGGTATTGATACACAAAGTTACTGTCCAACCCCACCACTGACCTTGCCCCATCCCTATATCAACTCAAAGCCAATGTATTATAGTTTGTTATTATCCCTTTCTACCTCCCCCTTCATCTAGCACCCTTAGGTCTATATCCTAATATCTGATGTTTATTATTGATTTTTATTTTGTATACCTTGATTCATTTATCTGGATACCACAATTAAGTGAGATTATCCTTTATATTTCCTTCTGCTACTGATTTGTTTTGCTCAACATGGTATCCATCATTTCATTCAAGTTGATGCAAACTCCATGAATTTATTTTCTAAAGTAGCAGTGCAGATTTCCATTATGCTACAAGGTTTTTATCCATTGTCTGTTGCCCCATAGACTGGCTATTGTATTAGGAGTTGCAATGAACATAGATAGGTGTGCATATATCTTTACAAAATAATGATTTAGTGTTTGTAGATATTTAAACATGGTATAGCTGGGTCGAGTGGAAGCTTATTTCTACTTTTTTTTGAGAAATATACATATTGTTTGCCAATTAGACTAGATCATGTTACTGAAACTATATATTTAACGTTTGTAGTTTCCCAAAATAGTCAATCAACAAAACACAAGATTAGCTTTAATCAATTGTTTTATATTAAATTATCATGAAAATATGGATTCAAAAATAAACTGCTTCAGTTTATTCTAAATATCTAAATACATTAAAATATTAAAATACTTATTGTATACTAAATTTATATAAAAGTTATTATTATATAATATATAACAGATAATTCATAAAACATAAATTAAAATAAAAATATATTGAAATGTAAAAATATATTAATATTAAAATATTAAATATACTAAATAGATTATGAAATGAAGATAAATATTATGTATAACATGTGGTGATATAAGCATATCTTTAGGAATTTCAAAAAATATTTTGGAAAAAACTGGCATATAGACAAAATTCAAGCCTGCACTCATAGTTAATAATTAGTAAAGAAAATAGAGACAAATTAAATAACCACAAGTTTCAAAAAAATGTCCTGGATAGGTTACTTATACGGAGAGGCCTACAATTCTGTAAAAAATAAAAGATAGCTAAGAGATTTGATTAATCAGAGAGGTTAAAATATACAGCCTAGGGCGGAGAGGTGTCACGGAGCAATAAGGCATCTGCCTTACTGGCACTAGCATAGAATGGACCACGGTTCGATTCTCCCGCGTTGCTATGGTCACCCAAGCCAGGAGCGATTTCTGAGCACACAGCCAGGAATAACCCTTGAGCATCACCGGGTGTGGCCCCCCAAAACCAAACCAAACCAAAGCAAATTAACAAACACATAAACAAACTGTGTGTGTGTGTGTGTGTGTGTGTGTGTGTGTGTGTGTGTGTGTGTGTGTGTGTGTGTGTACAGCGTACCTGGGCTAGGGTGACTGCACAGTGGGTAGGGCATTACACTCAGCTGAATTGGGGTTTAATCCCCAGCACCCATAGTCCCCCAAGCCTGTCAGGAGTTATTTCTGAGCATTGAAATAAAGTGTAAGTATGAAAATATTGAAAATGAAGAGAAATCATATCACTGCTCATTTTATTCTTGGCCTTAACAGTCATTGCCAACTTTTTCGTCAAAAAATGTTTAAATACCAATCTTTATTGCTTCATTGTCTTTAGTTTTAGAGTAACTAGTTTTTGAAAAGGGTTAAAGGAAGATAAGCTATATATAAAATATATGCATATCAATAAAAGGCAATTGCTCAGAACCATAAAACATTTTTAAAATAATTTTATCAATTAACATTTCTACCTGTAATGTATTCTTTGTAATCCAATTGAAAATGAATAAATATTGTTGGTTTTAAGATTTATTTTTGGTGGTGAAACTGAAAGCAGCATTGAAATTGTCTTCTGATAATAAAAAAAGATACAAAAGTAAGTGCAGTTCTTTGTACCTTTTCTCATTGTTAACTATTATTTAACTCTGATTTCTCAGACTGTATAACAATTGAATCTTTTAATTCTCCAGGAAATAAAATACCTACTTTAAAAGTTTTTTACACTAAGGATCTCAGAAGCTCTCTACATGTACCTAATTACACCAATTTTCACTGTTCATTATGTGATAGCATAACAATATAATGCTTAAAAATTTATCAGGTATAAGAAAATGACTACATGGAGGTCTAAGACAAAGTAATTTCTCATTTTTAAAGAAAAATAGAAATTAGTTTGGCTCCTTCCTTTGTATCTTCTTAGTGTTATTTTCTTCACATTTTGAAGACAGATTACTCCATTTTTATAAGAGAAAGTTTATAGTATTGCACTTGCTACATAATTATCAGAATTAGAAATCATAAATAATATCTATTGAAGTATATTGAGTAAATTCAAATTTTGCCATTGCTTTCTTTCTTACTGTTTAGTAGATGTAATAGAGTTTCAAACTTAAATTAAAATATAAATTTAGATTACAATTTTAACATTTAAGAGCTATGTTACATTGGTCCATGATTTTTTTTCTATCCCCAAGGTTCATGGTTTTTTAAATGTAAATTGGATAATAAAAATAAACTTTAAGGTTTCATCTTAAAAAATACAGTAAAGCATGCAATTATGCATCTATACACAACTAGAGTCTTCTTGAGAATAAGAATCTTGCTGTTTATAACATTGTGTATAATGTGTGATACAACTTTTATCAAAATTATGTTCAATTTACAAATAAAAGATTATATCTAATAAGTAATTGGAATGAAAGTCCTAAAAGTCTTTGCTTTTTTAAGTAATCTGAAACATTTTATAAAAAATATATGAAATAGGGGCCAGAGAGATAGCACAATGGTAGGGAAATTGCCTTGCATGCAGCCGATCCAGGACAGATGGTGGTTCAAATCCCAGCATCCCATATGGTCCCCAGAACCTGACAGGACTTATTTCTGAGTGTAGAGCCAGGAATAGCCCCAGAGCACAGCTGAGTGTGACCCAAAAACCATATATAGAGATATATAAAATACTATTTTTCCCATAACTATCACGAAATTCACAAAAAGTGAAGCAGATTGACTCAATGGTATATATATTCCAACTTCTTTTCTGATAAATTTAAGAGATTTTAAGCCTCACTTACAATGTCTGCATAGAAAAAAAAAACTTGGATATATAAATTGAACCATGATTGATACAGGAGACTACTGAAATTGATGCATGTCAATAAATGAAACATTCCAAAATATTTTCTTATATCAGAGATTGATTCACAGATATGGATGAATTAAACTGAAAAGTAACTTTTTTGTTTGTTTGTTTTATTCAGTTTTGAGGCCACAACCAGCAGTACTAAGAGTTTACTGCTAGCTCTATGTTCATTGATCACTTCTAACAGGGGTGGTGTCAAGATTTGAACCAAGCTTTCCAATGTTCAAGGCTAGCATCCTATCTGCTGTACTATCTTTCCAGCTCTAAAAATAATTTTTGATTTTATTTATTTCTAACACAGAAGTTGCTTTCTAACATAGATCCATTTTGAATATTTGTTATTTTAGTGTTTAGAAAACACACATAAACATCTATATATAAAGCATGTAATAATGTACATATTCAGAAAATTGGGATTTCTAAACAATAGTCATTTGTATTTCAGATATGTACACTACCTAAATGATAAGACATCAAGTAGAGAATAAAGGCAAGCATTTAAGCTCAAAGATATGAATTAATTCACAGTAGAATGTGATAATTAAACAATAAAAATATCCTATGTTGCTAATGATGTAAAATGAGAGAAACAATTTTTAAAAAATACAGTCTAGTCCAACCTTTATGGAAAGCGATATGGAGATTCCTCCAAAAACTGAAAATTGAGTTCCCACACAATCCAGCTATACCACTCCTAGGGATATAACTTAGAAATACAAAAATACAATACAAAAATTTCTTCCTCACACCTATATTCATTGCAGTGCTATTTACTATAGCCAGACTCTGGCTAAAGAAATTGTGCTATATATATATATATATATATATATATATATTTATATATATATATTACATTGTATATATATATATATTATGCAGCCATCAGGAAAGATGAAGTCTTGAAATTTTCCTATATATGGATGTACATGGAATCTATTATGCTGACTGAAATAAGTCAGAGGGAGAGACATAGATGCAGAACCGTCTCACTCTTCTATGGGTTTTAAGAAAAATAAAAGACATTTTTGCAATAATTGTCAGAAACAAAAGAGATTAGGGCTGGAAGGTCCAGCTCATGATATGAAGCTCACCACAAAGAGTGATGAGTGCAGTTAGAGAAATTACACTGACAACTAACATAACAATGTAAATAAATGAAGGAAGTAGAAAGCTTCTCTCAAATACAGGTGGCGGGGTGAGGAGGAGGGAGATTTGGGACATTGGTGATGGGAAGGTTGCACTGGTGAAGGTGGGTGTTATTTATATGACCGAAACCCAACTACAATTTGATTTGTAATCATATGTTTAAATAAAAATATTAAAAAAGAAAAAGAAAGTTGAAATTTTCTGTAATCCAAAATTTACTGTGATAATCACAGTGAAGTTTCTTAGAATCTAGAAGTAAAAACACTACTGGTTTTGTTTGTTTTTAGTGACACTCCCATCCATTTCTCCTTTTACTTAGAAGCTAAATAGTGTGTTGGAATAAAGATGGTCCCAATACACTCTAATTTACCGGTACTTTGTTAAAAATGTGACTTTGCTAAAAATTTATGAAAAAAATGGAATTCAGTAGAGTCCCCTAAACAAAATTACCACACCATAACACAATAAACAAGTAAAGATCATTAGCACTTACCAGATTAAAAATAAAAGACATTTATAAGTAAAATCGTAATTTTTAATAAAATTTGGATTACCCAACACCATACTGGCTTAATAAAAATACTCCCTAAATGTGAATATAAAATTTTTACTTTTAAAAAATTCTTTCATTTATTTTATATTCAAAGATATAGAAGCACTATTATAGGCAAATCTGTGCTAAAATCAGAGTCATAACCAAATGTGGCTGCCAAGTCCTTGTAATAATGACAATAATGGCTAGTAAGAACCCAAAGTACAAAATACACTGTGATACTTTACGAATTATGGGAATGGGGCCAGAGCGATAGCACAGCTATAGAGCATTTGTCTTGCACGTGGCCAATCCAAGACAGATTTTGGTTCGATCCTTTGTGTCCCATATGGTACCCCAAGCCAGGAGTGATTTCTGAGTGCAGAACCAAGAGACACATAGATGCTAAAGGCATCTTGGAGGATGAAACAGCACTGATCAAGTGAGTGGGAAAAAAGATAAACAAAAGGAACTACATTAAAGTGAGAAGGCTATGCACCTAAAAAGAAAATGATGATAGGATAAAAAGACTGCCCACAGAAAGGGAGAAACTATTTACACTACACCTATCCATAAAGGGGTTAATATTTAAGATACACGAGGTACTGACACAATTTAGCAAGAAAATATATATAACTTTATCACAAAATAGGGAGAAGAAATGAACAGATATTTTCTCAAAGAAGTAATACAGATGGCTGCTGCGAACTGTTTTATCCTGATGAGATAAAAAGTCCCTAAGCATGACCTTAGTGAGTTCATTTTTCCACTGGAAGTCAAGCAGAAGTATGAAGAGGCGAATATGAAATAATGAATTATGAAATATAAAATATGAAATGAATGAGACCACACAGAATGCATGGGGACTTGCGTCTAGAAAGACGAAGACAAATTTATTTTTTGAGCTGGGTAGCTTTTAAAGGTTGAGCTTTGGAATGCAGGGTGTAATTTTTGACATCAAAGAAAGTGGGAGATGGTTAGGGAAACAGAATGAAAGAGGTGGCTGAAATTTGCATATTAAAGAACCGATACCAAAGGTGAAAAGAAGTTTTGTTTTGGGTTAGCTTTGTTTTGGGTAAGCAGGAGAAAACCAGATAATTTTCAGGGAAGTGGGAAGAGAGAGAAATATTTTAGAGTTTTGGGGGAAAACTGAAAATTGCTTTACTATGAGCTAAGTTTTGGAAAAAACATAATCTTGGCGCCAAGGTAGCAAAGATCACAAGAGCTGGTCAGTGGGAGACTTTTGGAGGGATTTGTACTGTCCTCCTTTGTTAGAAAGAATTACTAAGGCCTGATTTCTAATAATGGTCAAAAATAAAGAGAGAGATAGTTACAGCCACTTTAGAATTATGGCCAAACACTACACGCAAAGGGTCAACTGGTTTTGACTGCTCTAAGCGGGCCTTTTTGGCAAATAATTCTTTCTCAGGAGTGCAACACTTTTTTGATGTGTGCCCTTCCTGAGTGGGGTGTAACAGATGGCCAAAAGGCACATGAAAAAAATGTCCTAAATGACTACTCATCAGAGAGATACAAATCAAAACACAATGAGATCATCTCACACCACAAAGACTGGCACACATCACAAAGAACTGGTACTGGTGCAGATCTGGGGAGAAAAGTACTCATTCACTGCAGATAGAAAATGTAGACTGATCTAGTCTCTTTAGCAAATGATATGGATATTTCTAAAAAAACAAACAAACAAACAAACAAACAAAAAACCTAAACTTCAATATCATTCAGATATACCACCAGAAATACCACTCTTAGAAATATGCTCAGGTAACCCAAAAACAATGCAGAAAAGTCCTCTAAATTTCTGTTCGTAATAGCACTTTTTGCAATAGCCGAAATCTGAAAACAACCCAAGTCCCAAAGAAGTGGCTAAAGAAACTGTGGACAATGAAGTACTTTGCAGCTGTTAGAAAAAAAATTTGAAGTCATTGGGGCTGGAGAGATAGCATGGAGGTAGGGCATTTGCCTTGCAAGCAGAAGGACTGTGGTTTGAATACCGCCATCCCATTTGGTCCCCCAAGCCTGCCAGTAGCGATTTCTGAGCGTAACCCCTGAGTAACCCCTGAGTGCTGCTGAGTGTGACCCAAAAAACAAACAAACAAAAAAAAAAAAAAAGGAAAAAATGAAGTCATGAAAATTATTTATACCTAGATGTATATGGAGATTATTATGCTCAATGAAATGAGTCAGAGTGGAATAAACCTAGGATAAACTCATTTATTTGAGAAATATAAAAAAAAATAAATGAAACATGTAATAATACCAAGAGACAATAGAGATGAGGGCCAGGAAGACCAGTTTATGGTAGGAAGCTTGCCACAAATTGCGGAGCAATGCAGTTACAATAAAGAAAGGTCCACTGTGACAATGATACTTGGAACTAATCACTTTGGACAAATCACTCTGTGTTTTTTCTCTGTTGTTAATAAAGTGATATGCATGGTGCCCTTTCATTAACAATAGAGCAAATCACAGTGTCAAAAGGCAAATGCGGAAGAGAGAGTGAGAGAGAGGAGGAGGGAGGGAGGGAGGGAGAGAAGAAGCGAGGAAGGGAGGGAGTAAAATGTGCAGGCATGGGGAAGAGGGGAAGAATGGAAAGGGAACTAGGGACATTGTTGGCAGGAAATGTGCACTGCTGAAGGATGGCGTACCTCATATGTATGAAACTCATTCATGAATAATGTTAGCACAGTGTTTAAATAAAGTAATTAAAAATAGTCTAGACAATGTACCAATGGGAAAGACTATGTTCTAATGAAGTGTTATGAAAATAACATTTTCATATGGAAATAGGTAACAAAGCCACACATCACATTTTAACGCTCCCTGGTGCCAACTGTTAATTGCTAAATAGATCTTACAGATATTAAATAATATGACAATGAAACTTTCTTTTACCATGCTAAAAAATCTAGTGGGTAAAGGGAATTTAAGAAAATATTTAAGTGTAACTGTTACAATTTAGGTCACATGTATACAATAGGGTTAACATTCAGAACTTTGATATATAGAGTGAGCAATACTAACATCTGTTATGTTATTGTTATATTACTTCCAGTTTGCCTCTTCAACCAATATACCTCCTACCCCATCTAGCCTACCCTAATCATTTTCTTTGTTTTGATTTTGGTTTTGGTTTTTGGGCCACACCCAGCAGAGCTCAGGGGTTACTCTTGGCTATCTGCTCAGAAATAGCCCTTGGCAGGCACGGGGACCATATGGGACAAGGGATTCAAATCAACCACCTTAGGTCCTGGGTCGGCTGCTTGCAAGGCAAACACCACTGTGCTATCTCTCTGGCCCAATAATACTACCCTAATCTTACTTGCTACTTTATTTTGTAATTATGGGCCAATGGTTTGTTGTTATCATTTGATACTATCAAGTCTTTTGTTTCACTCTCTAGTTTAAGTTATTATTCAGTATTAGTGGGTATAATTTAGTCTTATTAATGTGTGTGCGAAGATCAAGAATTTTTTGTCCTGTTTACCTACAGTTTGACCAGTGTTCAATTTGATCTCATCTTGCTTGTTTCTATGTTTTCTAGTTATACACATTTAAAAATATTTTGTAAGGTATTAAATAGAATTGACAGTACAAAATAATAGATGATATAAAGAGTGTGCAAATCAAACAGAAAATAATTCACTATTTAAGACAAAACACACACAAAAAAGACATAAAACATAAATAAGTCATGTTTTAACCTGTTTGAACAAGAAACGTTTTTTCTGAAAACATAGTTGTAATTTGTTTTATCACTTGTTAAGTTTTGGACCTCTTGCTAAATTATTATTCATTATGCTCTATTTAACTGTATTTTTATGAAACTTAGTTTAGGCTCAACTTTCATTATAATTTTCTACATCAATAATGCAATGAATTATACAACTCTCCCATCATATTTAAATAAGCAAAATAATGCTATAACATTTATTTTAGATTTTTACCATTAGCTTTAATTGTATACTAATCAGACAACATACAGAGGATGCAAGAGATAACAAATTTAGTTTCAATTGAATGATTCCTTTAAAGGACTGAAGACTAATTTGGATGAATTTTTGCTTTACTGTGCCAATTTAATCAAGGAAGAACTTAAAAGCAAATATCACATCAGTTCTATCTTTTACATAATCTCTTGAACTTAAATTTTAAAGAATGTTTCATTTGGGTGGGGGGTGAGGCCACACCCGGTGAAGCTCAGGGGTTACTACTCCTAGCTATGCACTCAGAAATTGCTTCTGGCTTGGGGGACCATATGGGAAGCCAGGGGATAGAATGGATCACTGTCTGTCCTAGGTTAGAGTGAGCAAGGCAAAAGCCCTACCACTTGCGCTACTGCTCCGGCCCCAGGAATGTTTCATTTTTAATCAAACTTTTTTGTGATATATCATAAACAAACAGAATAAATAAAGTACCTCGTACATATTTTATGTTAAGGTCAATTTTAAGACTAAATAATTCTGTGTTAAATTTTAAGTATGCTTTCATGAAAATTATTTTATGTCTTTTTAATCGGTCAAAAAACAAAGATTGTGCTATAATCCATTTATTGTATTAGCCATAGTTTTGTGTATAGGTTTTTGTTGATTTATATCCAGAATAGCCTAGATTTACTTTACTCAGTGAGTTCAGCTTTGTTCATATACATTTAATAGGAAAAATTCCAATTGTTGTTAGGAAAATGTTTTAGGAAAAGAAGTGATGAAAAGAAGTCTTTAGCTTGGTATTACTGGGGCAAAACTGCTCTGATTCTAAGAATTCAGATAAGCAGTTTCCTAAAGAGTTAAGAATATTTTTCATGAAGCCTTGTAACTGAACTCAAATCCACATGAAACTCAGCAATTTCAAGATACATATCTATCAGCACTTGGAATATACTTCTCATATCAGTTTTGAGAGTCCCAATTTCCTCTGACCTTGACACTCTTCACCAACTATATGACTCAGAAATGCTGCCCCAGTCAAAAAGGGGCTCTATTTTTATATTACAAGTTGAGTAGCAAAAAAAGAATGAATTTATTAAATAAATAGAATAAGTTCAGGATTTATCAGAGTCTGGGTAAGATTATTGCTTACTATTAAGAACTCATGATAAACATTCATCTTTGGAAATAAGTCTGGCTCTATACGATTAATAGCTAAATAGTAAAGACATTTCCCTGTTTGGTAGAAATTATTTTGACATCAACAGTCAACAGTCAACATAGTATTTCAAAATATAATAGTGATTTTGTAAAGCACAGTAGTTGGCATAACTGAAATTATGCTTGCTTTGATACTAATGTTATTTGCTTTACTAATTTTTAAATTTCTAAAATTTACTGATTTTACTAATTTGCACTATGGTATTTTTAGTAATAAATTGAATATCTGCTAACTATACACTATAATATATATTAGGATATCTAGAGATTAGTCTTGTCATTCATAGGAGGACACATAGATACAAGATACACAGATCACAAAAATAGAAAAACTAAAGCAACTTTAATGTACTATAACAAGGTTTAAGAACACTGACATATTGGTATTTTTATCATTCTTTAACTAGAAAGGCTTATGGATTTTTTGTTGTAAAGGAAGATCTTAGAAGATCAATTCATACATTATTGCTTTTCAAGGCTGTAGTGTGTTAGAGAACCTGTCTAGCTTGATTGATAAAAATGCTGTTCTTGAGTTTCTCGTGCTGTTTTTCTGCCATTAATCTCACAAAACCAGGATAGCTAAGTGCAAGGTTAGTAACTGTGTGACATAGTTCAGAAACACCTGCTAAGTCAAACTAAATAAAATGTGTCCATTATTTGGAAGAATTTCTTCCCCTTCATAATCTTTAAATAGATGCTAACACAGAAATTTTACTGTAGCTCTCCTCCACTCATTCTCCACACTTATACTTAATATTTCATAACACTTGGATATTTCTGATGATCTAAGTTCCATTAAGGAGTACTCTTTGCCTATTTGTTTGATTTATTATTATATATTTTATTATCTCCAATGTTTTACCAAATTTAATTTTAAAAGAAGTAATTCTGTGGCAGTCTAGGTGTGCCTGTGTTGGGAGACAGAGACAATGAGTAGATTAAAGCCAAATGAGGTAGATTTTAATTGTTGATACATTCATATATCATATCATATATGGAATCATATTAGGTAATCAATGCTTTAGGAACAGGAATATAAAATTTAAAATCTTATATTTTGCCCCAAGGAGAACATCTTAAATTCTTAATGTCTAGGCAAGTTCTGCATAGAGAACTTTGGAAAATTTCTTGATTTTATCTTGAATTCTTCTTTGCTATATTTCTGCCCCTGCACTATTGAATTATTTTTGTAACAGTAAAAACACTTCTCTCCTCATTAATTTACTTATTACATAAAGTAGTTTATACGCCCAGGGATTTTCCTCAACATAAAGACAATTGCTGACGCAAATAATACGAGTTTCTCTCCCATAGACTTCACAGTGTATTCAAGAAACCATTCATACTTGAATGGATAAATACAGAACAGTATTTGAAGGATATCCCTGACATTGCCAAGGGCTCTCTGGTGATGTAAAACAGAGACCTGACCTAGTTTGAGGCGCTCAAAAAAGTGCTTGTAGAAGGAAGTAAATAGTGACCTGAAAATTGAAGGATGACTAGAAACATTTATCTTTCTTTTGTCCTAGTGATTACTGTCACACAGAGCACAATTTCCACATAATTTCTGTTTCTGGGATAGTCTAAGGTTACTAGTTCCACATTCATCCTTTTTCTATGTGCTCTGTTATTACAGACTTCATATTTTTATTACCCTTTCCATTTTTAGGGATAAAGGCGATTATTTAGTCAATACATTGTGTATCAGTTCTTGTGTACAATTTATTTGAGGATATTAAAAAATTGGAACCCTATACAATGAAATGTGGGGGCAAGTCTCCTAGAGTTTCTGGAAAAAAATTTTTTAAGAAATATGTTTATTCAGAACACCACTTTGGTCTGTAATTTGGCCTACTGGAGTCTGCAAAATGGCTCCTAGCAGTCCCATATTAGAAAATGTCTTTGAGTGGGGACTTCTCATAAACCGAGTATGGTAGCAACCACAGTTACACAGTGAAGGAAGGTGGAGGACAGGAGAGAGTAGATAAAAAAGAACAGAGTATTGGTTTCTTCTCAGGCTGAGAGTCTATTCTTTCACTTTGGGAGCTGGTTGGCAGCTGGCTTGAGTGGGGATAATGATGTGCTTCGTGAAGAGCCAAGAACTGAGGGTAAAAATGGTTAAATGTGGGGTAATTTCTAAGGACATAAAAGGGACATGTATATCTCCTTTGAATATCTTAGATGTATCCCCTTAACCACCATAACTCTTATTGAATATCCTCTTATACAGTGACAATTTTGCCCTCTGTTTTTTTTTCTTCTTCTTTGTGATCTATTCAATAAGGAATTCTGGTAAGTCTTTCGCTTTAGAATTCATGTTAGAACCAAGTTCAGGGTATTGTTGGACTTGTTCCCTTGGCCCCAATAATATCTTGTAACATTGTTCTTCTTTTGCTTAGACACATTAAAATGGGAAAATATTACAAATGCAAACAAGTTCTTATCTAATAGAGATAGGGACACATATTTTGTATTGCAGTTTGGCCTTATACCTTGAACATTGGCATAATGACTTGTATTTAAGCCAAGGCTGATTTTCTTTTCATTTTCCACATATTTTGCTGGGCCTATGCAAACAACAACAATTGCTACTCTCTTACCATTATTATTGTATTTTTAAACTCTTATCCTTTCATTTTTGTTTTAAAAAGAAGAGCTTACTAAACTTTCTGCTGGTGCTTTCATAAATTTATTGTGATTCAATAATTTTCAAAAATATACTTGCTAATAAACTTTTTCTTCTTTTCTTTATCTTCTATCTCTTTAGACTTTCTTTCAATTTTTTATTTTTTAAAATCATGCTGCTTTTGGTCTTTCTAAAACAAATGTATTATGATCAGTTATGTCAATTATATAATACATTTTCTTTAAGTAAATGAAAAATAAAAAAGAAATATATGTAAAAATAGTTTGGTTTCTGTTTTTGAACATTAAAACTTGATCACTCAAAAATTAAAGAGAGAGAGAAGTAAATATTATGTAAGCAGTATACAAGCCAAGAGATTTCTGTTAAGTGAAGATTTAACTGTAGAGAGAATCCATGCTCTTGTTGATATCATTTAGCTGTTGAGTTTACCTTAGAGTTCCTATACAGTTTTGTGATATGAAAAAGAAAGAAAGAAAGAAAAAGAAAGAAAGAAAGAAAGAAAGAAAGAAAGAAAGAAAGAAAGAAAGAAAGAAAGAAAGAAAGAAAGAAAGAAAGAAAGAAAGAAAGAAAGAAGGAAGGAAGGAAGGAAGAAAGAAAGAAAAGAAGGAAGGAAGGAAGGAAGGAAGGAAGGAAGGAAGGAAGGAAGGAAGGAAGGAAGGAAGGAAGGAAGGAAGGAAGGAAGAAAGAAAGAAGAAGGAAGGAAGGAAGAAAGGAAGGATGGAAGGAAGTAAGGAAGGAAGGAAGGAAGGAAGGAAGGAAGGAAGAAATAAAGAAAGAAAGAGAAAGAAAGAAGAAATAAAGAAAGAAAGAAAGAAAGAAAGAAAGAAAGAAAGAAAGAAAGAAAGAAAGAAGAAAGAAGGTAGGAAGGAAGAAAGGAAGGAGGAAGGAAAGGAAAGAAAGAAAAAAAAAGGAAGGAAGGAAGGAAGGACGAAAGAAAGAAAAGGAAATAATTTTAAACAGTTTATCATATCACTGAGTTAATCTATTCAAAATCAACTCAAAACTAAAAGTTTCAATACTTATAATTGGTAAATAATTCTATAATAAAAATTTCAGGAAAGAGTTCTGAGAGTTCTTCTGTAGCTAATGGTGGAGAGGAAAGTGGAAAACAAACAGTTTCAAAAATACAAAACTATGCTTAATTACATATACTAACAAAAATAACATATTTTTATTTAAATTTTTTAATTGCTTTAATCTTAAGAAAACATAGTCCACCAACTTTTTTATCAAAAAGTAATATATTTAAAATAATAAATTTCTAGGCAATTTTATTATAATGCCAAAACGCCTTTGATAACTCTGATAAGTAATAATGCTAATCTAGAAAAACAGAACTTTTATAATTGATAAGCATATATATATATAAAGCAAAACAAAATTTAAGTTGCCAATTTTGCCAATATGCATTTCTTTCATGATCCATTGCACATAATTTTCTTGTATGACAGAAAAATACAAATTTAAAGACTTAAATTGCTTCTTTTCATAGATATATCAAAAAAAAACAACTTCTGGAGGTTCTGGATTTTATATTAGTAAGATAAAAGGTAAAGGCATTAGGACGTACTAATGGTAAGATGAAATCAGAAGACGTGTTGTCCTTTGACATATGCAACAACCAAGATTGCCAACTACTGAAGACTGACATTGACAGTCAAGACTGGGCAGTACTTACCCTGGGACCTAGGACCTGTACAAAAACCAAGATCTCCAACCCCAGAGGTCTGACTGTGACAACTGAGATGGAATAGAATTTCTGGAATCATAATGTAAAAATTCTATTCCAGGCTTTGTCCTAGGATTTGTGCAAAAACCAAGACCACCAATTATAGAAGACTGATTACAACAGTGAAGGAACAGAACTTCTAGAACTATAAAGAAAGACTATTCCTAGGCTTCCTCCTATGACCTGTGTAAATACCAAGATTTCGAGTTAGAGAGGCCTGATTGTATCATCCACAACTGAGTGGAAAGATGCCTGGCACCATAAGAGGACCTTGTGATAAAGCATGTGTATGGAATCTTTAGTGGTTCACATGATAGTATGCTTCAAGGACAGAGAAACCCAAATATTTAGGCTAAGCAAGGGAACTCCCTTTCTAACTTCCTCGATATTTACCATGCTACTCTATAGTCCTAAATAGTATCTATTTTTATTAATAAAAAATTACACAGATACTGTCAGGCATTTCTTTTCTAAATAAGAGATGAAATGCATGCTTAATAAACACATATAAGTCTTGATGTCTGATTTCTTAGATAATTACTGAAGGTAAGAAATTTATCCTTACATTCATTTATGCATACATATATTAATTGCCACATTCTAAACACATTATTTTTATTTTATGATTTATTTATTTATTTTTGTCTTTTGAGCTATACCAGGGAGTGTCAGGACTTAACTCCTGGCTCTGTACTCAAGGATAACTCCAGGTGGGTATGGGGACCATTTATGGTTCCAGGATAGAACTTGGGTCAGCTATGGGCAAGAAAGGTGACTTACTTGCTGTAATATTGTCTGGACCCTTTAGGCACTTTAAGTACCACAGACTATGCAGAACTCAGTAGAACATTGTGTGAAAAGTCAAAAATAGGTAAATAAATAAATAAATAAATAAATAAATAAATAAATAAATAAATAAATAAATAGAAAGAAAGAGCTGTGTTCTTAGAGAAACTTTAATGAAACTGCAAAAAAATAAAGTTGGAGATGTTGAAAGCAATTAAATCATCAAGAATCTTTTATAGTAATTTAAAAGTTTGAGTTTCCCTTTAAAAATGTAAGAAACTATAAAAAAGGTATGACTAAAAAATTAAGTCTTATAAAATGACCACATTAAAGGTTTTGAACATAGATTATTATTCACTATCTTTATCCACTTTTTTCTCATTTCCAATAAATAAATTAAATTAAATAAATGCTGTGAAAAGTTATTTAAATGATCTATTTTGATATTTAAATTTAATGATTCTCAAATCTTGTTCCAAAGAGAGCTGTAGTTCCATAGAGCTCTTATAAAGCCCCAGTGAAAAAGAATTCAGGAATACAATTTTACTTGCTTTGTGTAGGATTCTTTTCCTAAGAGTAAATATACCCAAGACATTAACTAACTTGAATCATATACACTTAGGATTATAATATATTAAAATAAATATGTTATTGATTGTAATTAAAGGTACACTTACTTCAATTCCTTTGCTTATAAATAAACTCTAGGGGAAAAGTCTTAGCATAGAAAAAATAAATTTTTTTCCTACTTTATTTTTTCAACCTTCCACTTTTGAATATGTTTGGTTCTTAGATTCACTTCATTAAGCATATTGTCTGCAAGAATAATTTTTCTTTCTATTTTATCTTCCCACTAAAATTTATTCATACTGTACTTATCTATTTAATTATATTGCAAAGTACTTTAGACCTGGCACACAGGAATAAACAAAGCAAATATTCTATGTCTTAATACTACCTGTGATCTTAATTTCTATTTGTAGAGACACACAACAAAGAAGTAAAAAAATCAACCAATAGTATAATTTCAAATTTATTAATAATGTGAAAGAAATAAAATAGGCTAAAAGGTGATAAAGTGAAAGGAAGGACAGCTGGCCAGAAGAGAAAATTCTGTTTAAAATGTAAGGAGAGAGCACCAGACCAAGGGAAAAATAAGTTTTAAAAGGCAAGCTTGCTTTCTTAAAGATTAGAGCATAAATTTATAAATCTGAAGCAGAGGAAACTGAATTAGGGGAGCCTGAGATGGTGATAAAGGGGTAACATTTTTCTTTGTAAGCTATAGTAAAAGAACTACATTTTATTATAGCTATGCTAAGAAATCATCCAAGGATTTGTGATAGACATGATTTAATTTGTAAAGCAGCACTGATTGCTGTATGGAGAATAGACTGAGGGGTTAAGAATAGAATCTGCAAGACCAGTTGGGAGGCAGTTGCTATAAATCATGTGAGAGATGATGGTGGCCTGGTTGCTCGGAATAGAGTGACAGAGTGGAAGTGGTGAGAGGAATTTAATTTGAGATGGATTTTGAAGGTGAGAGTGACAAGATTCGTTGATGGATTGGATATAGGGTCTGAAAGAAAGAGAGGAGCAAAGATGACTCTTAGGTTTCTGGCTCAAGAGACTGAGTACAAAGAAAGCAGGACACAATAACCTAAATAGTGAATTTCTGAGTTTACGCTGAAACTGTTAATCTTCAGACACAATATTCAGCTGACGTAGTGACAAACCCACAAATAGTATCTAAAATGATCTTTGTATGGGTACTATTCAAGAATGTCAGATAAATTCCAAAAATTTCTCATTTAGTTGCTATTTGTGGATTGCAGGACTTTAACATACTGCTTTCATAATTTCCAGTTTTGTTCTTTCCCGATTGCTTGTCTTTGTTTAGCATGGTTGGTTGATTGATAGTGATTATTTTTGAATTTTCAGTATGTGATGACTATTTTTCCCCTGATTTATTTGGCAGCATGTCAACACTTTTGATTAAATTCCCACTAGTTTTTCTACAAATATGTTCTTCTAATTAAAAAAAAATCTCAATAGTCTGGTTATTTACAAGCATTCTCCCTTATAGTAGAATAGCCTCTGGACATTTTTAACTGTAAAAGATAGCTGAAAAGGAATTTGAGTTTCAAGACAGAAACAATTCTCCACTTGAGCAGTCAATTACATAAAGTCATCCCTAGAAAACTAATAATAAGAAATTTTAAGATTTCTGACAATAAGATTTATTGTCACTGATAGATTGATTTAAAATATTCTACTATTGGAGCCTTAATTTCAAGTGCTTTCTGAACTGCAACAATATAATCAAAACAGCTGGGCTTTGCCATATGTGAAGTCAGTGGTTTGTTCTTTCAATTACTAAAAAGCAAAGATTCATGATTACCTAAAATTAAACTAACTCATATTTTAGACCAAGATAAAAATAATGCAGCTACTTTGGGGTTATTAAACTAGTTTACCCATCAGTTTTTTTTTATCAAACTTTTTCAACAATTAACCTAATTAATAAATAACATTTACCAGGCAAATGTTCAGAACACATAGGTATTGCATGCATGTACTCTAGTAAAATTTAATTATTGATTTGATTTTCTGCTTAACAACTTTAAGAGAGGTGTTGTACCACTCTTCTAATACTTAATCAATGTGAAAATAAGATATATTTTTATTTAATCTCTTATACAGAGTCTAAAATTAAAGGAAAGAATAATAAATAGACTTCTTTTGTGAGATGGTATCTCATTGTTTAATCTGCATCTAACTGATTATGCAGGGCACATTTTCCATGTGTTTTCTTTTGCCATTTGCATTTCTTTTTTATTTTATTTTTATTTTGATCATATTGGCTTACATATCTTTCACAGTAGTATTTTAGGTGCATATTAACATTGAATCAGCGGAATACCTGTCACCAAATTTGTCCTCCCCCATCCTCGTTCCCTTTCTGCAAGCCATATCCCCCACCATCACCCCCAGGCTGCTAGAATAGATGGTCCCCTCTTTATCTAGCTTACTATTAGTGGTCATATATCTGTTTTGTCCTGGTACCCTCCCTTGTTTCCCCCTTTATTTGAGAGTTGGAGCTCAATAATTCGAATTATGTGGTTTTGTTTGAAGGAAAGAAAATCAATAGAATGAAGTAAAAAATAAAAAAAATCAAATAAGCTGAAAATGGGTGGAGTCCTTCTAGAGGCTTTCAACCTCAGTTTGAACGAGGACATGAAAAAGGTAATTGAAACACCACATCAATACAGAAAGAAATTTGCATTTCTATTTTGAGAAAGTTTCTGTTCATCTCCTCTCACCATTTTCAATGGGCTTGTAAGTCTTTTTCTTGTAAAGTTCTTCAAGTGTCTTTAGCTTCAATGTCATGGAGAGTTTTGCCTACCCGTTTATATATGTGTTGTCAAGTCTCTATGTAGATTCAGGTCTCATATCCAGGCCTTTAATCCTTTTAATTTAACTTTTGTGATTGGCATTGGAAAGTGGTCTGAGTACATTTTTTTATGTAACTGATCCATTTTCTAAGCGCTGCTTGTTGAAGAGGCTTTCTTTGCTCCACTACATTTTTTGCTCCTTTATCAAAAGATCATAGACCTGATTATATACCTTATATTTGTCTTAGGACACTCAACTTTATTCCATTGATATAAGGGGCTTTCTTTATTCCAATACATGCTGTTTTAATGATTATCACTTTGTAGTAGAGTTTGAAGTATGGGAAAGTGATGCTTAACATCTTCTGTTTATCAAGGATTATTTTACTTGGGGGTGGTGGTTTTTTTAATAGAATTTGTCTGGGAGTGTTTTTATTTCTTCGATTTCCTACAATAGCCTGAAAAGGATTGGTAGTAGATCTTATTTAAAGACTGAAAAAGCTCACTATATTCATCTTATCAGGGTCTTATGTTTTGGGGTAGACTTTTGATTGCCAATTCAATTTTCCCAGAGTGGTAAGTCTATCTATGTGTTCCTTATCTTCTTGGTTCAGCCTTGGGAGATTTTAGGAGTTCAATAATTTTTCCATTCCTTCTAGGTTCTCTAGTTTTGTGGCAAAACTTTTCTCAAAGTAATGTCTGATGATCCACTGAATTTCTATGACTTTTTGTGATATTCAACTTACATTACTTATTTGCTTATTTTTTATGGTTCTCTCCATTTTTTCGCTTTCTCTGTTTGTGAATCTTGCTATTGGTTTATTGAGCTTGTTTATTTTTTCAAAGAACCAGTACTTGGTGTAACTTAACTTTTGAATCATTTTTAGAATTATAGTTCATTACTCTCTGCTCCTGTTTTTATTATTTCTCCACCTTCCCACTATGTGCTCCTTTTGTTGGTCATTTCTCACTCAATTTGTACAGTCAAATTATTTATTTGGCCCTTTCTTCCTTATTAATTAAGCTTGCATAGCTATGAACTTTCCTCTTAACATTGCTTTTGCTGTGTCCCACATATCCTGTTATATTTGTTCTCATTCTCATTTGTCTCCAAAATTATTTTAATTTCTTATTTGATTTCCTGCCTAATGCACCTGTTCTTGTGTAAAAAGCTATTTACTTTCCAGGGTCTTAAGGTATTTTTTCTGTTTTCTCTATTTACTTTATCAGTGCATCATGGTCTGAAAAGTTAGTTGGCAATATTTCAATCCTCTTAACTTTGTAAGGTACATTTTTATCCCAATAAGTAGACTATCTTGGAGAATGTCCTTTGTGTATTGGAGAAGAATGTGTATTGGAATGTGCATTCATTATTTTTTTATTTTTTTAATTTATTTATTTAAAGAAAATACATCACATATTTGACATAACTGATCATAATACATTTGTTTCAAGATAAAGGAAAGAAAAGTTATTGAAAAAAATAAAAATAGAAAGAAAAACTAAAAAATAAAATGGGAGAGAAGAAAAAGAAGAAAAAATTCAGTGTCAAATATAATTGTGAAAATTATTGCATCTGCAATAAAGTCATTAATACAATAGCAAAAGGTTTTAGTAAGCTATTTTTTAAAGATAAGAGATTAAAAAATTTCAATTATAAAAGGGGTTTGTGTGTGAGACAGTTGTTTGTTGTTGTTTACATAGGCACAGTAAAATATAATTAAAATAGAAAGGAAAAAAAAAAAAACTTTTGGCCTAAAAACAAGGAGATCTTACCCATAAAGTATCTAGCATAAAACCAACTGCAGGATCCAGGTGTGCTAAGTTATCTAACCTCAGAGTCTCTCTCTGTGATCCCAGTAATAAGCTCTTCACAATCAGGTTGTTTCTGTCAGGTTTCTATGGCTAGAGATCCTAGTTTCTGTATAGATCTTATGTCAAGTCAGGGGTGATATGGAGCTTCTTCTGGTTTCATCTCACCATTAGGTAGCAATGCAGAGAATCCTGCTCTAAAAGCAGGTCGTTGCTGTACCAAGTTATCAGGGTTGTCATATGAACTCACTCTGGAGTAAATTGATGCCAGGGCTGCAGTAGGGTTTTTCCTGGTTGAAGTCCTATTCCTGGTGCTACTATAGAAAACTATGCTGTTTTCATAGATGGGATCCAAGATTTAGGAGTGAATGGTCAATGTCCAATTTACTGAAGCCTAAGCCTAAGCCACGTCACTATGACAAGTATTCAGGGTATAAGACCCCACTGCAATATAAATTTTATGTGTTCCTATCTATTAGATAGTACTTGTTTGCACATGTAAGATTTCCCATTTTTAATGAGCCTATGCAAAAAGGAACAATGCCACATAGTACTACTGGTACATATGCAGTTTTCATTCACCTTTTGAGGATAAAAAGTCCTACATATAAATCTATTTCAGGTTCCCTGAAATTTGTATATACAACTACTCTACTTAAAACAACATCCCGGGCCCAGAGAGATAGCACAGTGGCGTTTGCCTTGCAAGCAGCCGATCCAAAACCAAAGGTGGTTGGTTCAAATCCAGTTGTCCCATATGGTCCCCCGTGCCTGCCAGGAGCTATTTCTGAGCAGACAGCCAGGAGTAACCCCTGAGCATTGCTGGGTGTGGCCCAAAAACAAAACAAAACAAAAAAAAACAAAAAAAACAAAAAACAAAAAAACAAAAACAACATCCCTATTTAAGAGACCTTAATATTCACCTTTCCCAACTTAAAAATTCAATTTGAGGCAAATGAATTTTTCTGAATTCACTCAACTTGTAAGTGGTACAATTATAGTTAGAAAAGTTTGTGTTAGTTCCATTCCATGTCATTTATTATATTATCCCTTTTCTATTTAGTTAAATTAGATAGAACATTTAACCTATCTATAAATAATTCAATGTGAGTTTTTCTCATAGGAAAACTTCTTATTCACTTCACAGTCATTTTATCATGTAAGTTAGCCTTTCTTAATTATAAATACAATTCTTTGTCAAAGATCAGACAAAATCTTGTGAATATGCTTTAGATGTGATTGAAAATTTAAATCAAAGAGCTAATACAATCTACTGAAGTTTAGAAGAGCAAGATCGCCGTTTTTGAAGAGAGAATTTGGCTAGAGGAGTAAACAGAGGGGGCTGGAAAAACAGCATGAAGGTAGGGTTTTTGCGTTTCATGCAGAAGGGCGGTGTTTCAAATTCCAGCATCCTCTGAGCCTGCCAGGAGTGATTTCTGAGCGCTGCCAGGTGTGACCCCAAAACAAAACAAAACAAAGAATAAACAGAGGACTCCTGATAGACTTTCTAGTTTATCTTGCCTACCCGATATTAATCTCAAAACTAGAGTAACAAATTTTATCTGAATTTTCTGCCAGTTAATTTAACATATGAATTTTTGACTTGACAAACTTTAATACTATGTAAATCAATTTCTTAAAGTAAATAAATTACATATATTTTGCTGTGTTCACCTGTTTCTCTCTATCTCCTTCTCTCTGTCTTTATCTCTCTCTCCCACTTATCTTTTTCTTAGTCCCTTTCTTTCACAATCTCGTTAGTATATGGATTGGAACAAGTCTATTACACTAAAAAGAGTGTTGTTAGATACTTCTGGTGAAGTTTCAGTGAACAGCATGCTATTGGAAGTCAGAAGAAAAGCAATCCTTGTTATAAAGTGGCAGAGAACTTGGCAGAATTGTTCTCTAGTGTTTTGTGAAAATTAAACTTGTAAATGATGAACTTTGATATTTTGAGAGAGCTCTAAATAGGGATGAATGCAGAGACTGCTTTTTTTCTTGCATGCATGTGAAATGCAGAAGAGTAGATAATTAAAAAGGCATTGTTGCAAAGGTAAACCAGAATACAAAAAGTTAGAAAAGCTGTGATCTATAGCAAGAGATGAGAAAGTATGCTTTGGGAATAATGCTGAGTATTGTTGGACAAGCCCTTAGCTAGAGGGTAGCTGTGTGGATGCCATCAGCTATCTTACAGAAATGTTTATAGTATCTTGTACTAAAGGGTACATAAATCAGATGATGTGGGGAAAGGCTGTCAGATTTCTGGGATACTAAATGCGAGAAATGAACTAAAAATATATGAGCATCAAAGTATATGTCCTCCAGAAAGTAAGGAGCAAGTTCAATACTTACATTCTAAAAATATGGCCACCAATCAAGTGGAAATGGAGGACTTATCAGATCAACATAATTATTCTCAAAATTTTTTTATAATTTTTATTATGACCAAAAGTTAATAACAAATCTTTCACAGTAATATTTAAGGTATATAGCAACAATGATTCAGGGCCATTCCCACCAAAAGCATTGTCCTCTTTCCACTCCATTTCACAGCATGTGTTCTATATCTCCCTCCTCTGCTCCCCAAAGTTCTAGTGTAACAGCTTGTTGTAGATAGGGTATCGATTCTATTGTTGTTGGCTTTTGGTTGATGTTTAAGTTTGATCATTTTTTATTTCTATTCAATGTTTAAAAGGCTGTTTGGTTCTGGTACCATTTATTTTTATTTTCCCCCTCAATTCATGAGGCAATACAAGGTGATTCAAGTTGTGTGGTTCTGCTGGAAGACAAAAAAGATAAAATAAAAAACAGTACATGGAATCTATTATGCTGAGTGAAATAAGTCAGAGAGAGAGAGAGAGAGAGAGAGAGAGAGAAAGAAGCAGAATGGTCTCACTCATCTATGGGTTTTAAGAAAAATGAAAGACATTCTTGCAATAATAACTTTCAGACATAAAAGAGAAAAGAGCTGGAAGTTACAGCTCACCTCATGAAGCTCACCACAAACAGGGATGAGTTTAGTTAGAGAAATAACTACGTTTTGAACTATCCTAATAATGAGAATGTATGAGAGAGTACAGGCGGGGGTTGGTTGGGAGGAGGGAGATTTGGGACATTGGTGATGGGAATGTTGCACTGGTGATGGGTGGTGTTCTATATATGACTGAAATCCAAACACAATCATGTATGTAATAAAGTTGTTTAAATAAAAAAATTAAAAAAAAACAACAACAAACAAACAAAAAAAGTAACTAAAAAAAAAGAAAAGCACCCAGCAACAACAACAACAACAAAATCACCAAATAATAACCACAAGGGTGAAAAATAAAAACAAAACAAAAAGCAAAGAAAGGAGTTCTGGTTGTGGCAAGGTCCTGTACTTCCTTTTTTTTTTTTTTTTTTTTTTTTTTTTGCATAGGCACAGTAAGTATTGGGGAAATAAGAAAGGAAATTCCCTTGGCCTAAGAGATTCAGGGTTTCTCTGCCCTTGAAATATACTGCCATGGGAACAAGTACTGGCTTCATACATGCTCTTTACCACACCCCAAAGTCTGTTTTATGGTGCCAGGAAACTTTCCGCTCAGTTGTGGATGATAAAATCGTGCCTCTGTAGCTAGAGATCTTGGTATTTGCACACATCACAGGACAAAGTCTAGTATAGAGTCTTTCTTTAAAGTTCTCCAAGTTCTGTTCCATCACTGTTGTTGTAATCAGTATTCTGTAATAAGTGGCCTTGGTTTTTGCTCAGATCTTAGGCCAAAGCCTAGGATAGAGTCTTCATTATGGTTCCAGAAGTTCTGCTCAGTCTGACTAGTCAAAGTTGGACCTCTGGAATTAGAGATCTTAATTTTTGTACAACTCCTATGCTAAAGCCTAGGTTAGGGTCTTTCTTATTGGTCCCACGCTGTTTTGTCCAGTCATGTTTGTCAAAGTCAGTGTTTTGTAGTTAGTGCTCTTGGTTTTCGCACAGATAAAAGGACAACATATCTTCTGATTTTATCTTCTAACAGGTGATGAGATAGGACAACCTGTTCTTAGCTCAAGTTGTTGCCATTTCCTCGTTGTCAGGATGTCATATCAAAACTGGAGCAAGTTGGTGCCAGAGCGGTATTAGAAATTATTCTCAAATTTTTATTGAATTGTCTCTTCTAGGTTTTAGACTTGAGTATTATCAAAGACCTTTATATTCCTTTCAACTTTTCTCCTTAAAATATCTATTTTATACTTAATCCAACATTAATCTTTGCTGACTTGTTTACAGATGCAAAGAAATTTTGTCCCAGAATGAATAGCATCTCAATTGATTTCAAAGGTTTATTTGATAAGATTTGGAACAACAGTACTTAATGTTTAGTTAAGATTTTGCTGTCCTAAACATAGTCCTGAAGAATAGAGCATAATTCTTGCAATGAAATACAAAGTAAAATATTTTAAATATGTACAAACCTCATTATATATATGTATATATAATGCTGCCTTAATAAACCAGTTTAATATCATTTCAAATGAAGGAAATAGATATATGATTATAACTAAAATAAAAGTTTTTTAAAATTTTGACAACAATTAAAATTATTTTTATTTCAAAAAGCAATTTTTGTGGAAATGTTTTCAAAACAATTTTTAAGTACAAATTCAAGGTTAAGTCAAGATTACACATAAGAAAATAACCATAAATATTATGCTGGCAGTAGAGTCTCTCTAAGGATAAAGATAAATTGAATAGATAATAAGAATAGATTCTAATATGTAGAATAATTATCTCATGTGGAAACTATTAGGCCACACTTTGGTGCTACTGCTAAATTCCCCAAATAAATAAAATAAAACACATTAGTATCTTTAAAACAAAATAAGGCAATCAATTCTATATAGATACCAATTATCTTCTAAATGACCCCAAAATTAATTTAATTTTCTGGAGATTGTCTCTAAAGACAATGAAAAACATGATCAATGACTCTAAATCAACAAATAAAATATCAAGAGAAAAGAATGTTGTTGGGAATTTTTTCCATTAGCAATTTTAAAATAGTTGATAACTTTGATTTATATGAGCCAAACATATATGGACTTGGTTCTCAAAGCCAGGAATATAGCTCAACTATCAAAATCCTGTCTTGCATGTGGGTGGTTCTGGGTATACAAACACACTTAATTCTCATGACAGCTTAAAATATAGGCTCTTTAGCATACAACTTGTATAGTTTTGAAAACACAAAAATCTGAAACATATGTAAATATGATGGCTTTTGAATTGGTATGAGTTGGGAGACACAATATAAAAATGTAATCTTTTAGAGAAAATACTGACTTTCTGAGAATTGAAAATATTTCTCTTTAAAATATCTTGCTAAAAATACTGAAAAGACAAGCCTCAAAACAGTAGGAATTATTTGCAATTTATGCATCTGCTTTGAGGCATATGTAGTATATGTACAAAATTCTTAAAAATCAAAAGATTCAATCAAAGTTATCTGAAAGATCTCAACAGAATCTTCAAGAAAGAAGATACAAAAATGACAAATTAGAAAGTGAAAAAAAAATAAAATAAAAAGAAAGTGAAAAAGAATGTTTTTGTCATTACGGAAATGCAGGTAAAAATACCAGCGATAAAGCATTGTACACCTATTAGAAATTCAATAATCAATGGAATAATATAAAATGGGAACATGGTCATAAGAAAAAAAGTGAATTTTATTCATTGCCGGTGTGGATGTAACATGATAAATCACATCAGAATAGTTTGAAATTTAATATAAAGGAGAAAGTGTAATCAGAGGACAAAGTGATAGCTCCAAGGCTGAGGCACATGCTTTCTATGAAAGCAACACACAATCCAAAGAACCAGCAAGCAATAAACTGGAAGCGACCCTAAAGTACTTCAAGCAGGTTACTTCCCACCACTAAGTACTTACTCAAGTCAATGTGTTCACACCAACACATTCACAAAAATTTACAGATCCTTACCTTTTTATCTCTTCAAACTTAAAAGAAGTCTCTTCATTTCCTCATATAATGATCCATTATACATTTACATGATTTTACTTTTCCCAGAAAAAATAAACCAACAATGAGACTTGATTAAAATGCCTAGAGTTGTGCAGAATAGAATAAGTGTTCCCGGAAATATGGTTTATTAAATTTTATATCAATATATAAAGTAATAGAGGAGAGCTACCTGATACTTTCATAAGCTCTCTGGACATTTTAAAGATTGTTCTGAAACCTAAAATGATAAACCATTAATATTTTTATGCTTTCTTTTTTATATATAGAAAGTTAGAGACAGTTACTCTGTTTGGAAGAGACATTTCCTGATGTGTTCCCAGACTACTATCGGGGAAATACTTGAAAATTTTGGACATAAAATAATATTATTTTTTTCTAAATTGGCTAAGGTTCAAAAATAATAGTTTACTTCCATTCTCTTCCTTTTTGAGGCTGAGGTTCAGGAAGTCAGGTCAGCATTCCTGTAACTGCTGGTCTTGGTGGGTAGTAAATAGAAGTGAAATTAGGAAAAAAAAAAACCATAAATTAAGATGATTCTTCCTAACAAAATCTATAAATTCATTTAAGCATATTTTGTAATATTTTCTCTCATGATTACAGAAATACAAAAATTAACATCAAATTACTTTTGACTATGATTTGGGGTTCTCAGGGGTTATTCCTGGCTCTAGGCTAAGAAATAGCTCCTGGCAAACTTGGAGGACCTTATGGGATGCTGGGATTGGAACCACCGTCCTGTATAGGCTATATGCAAGGCAAACGCCCTACCACTGTGCTATCTCTCGGCTATGAATTAATTTGTTAGTGAAACAAAGAATCCTCCTTTTTGAGAAACTTCAATCATGTCACTCTGATGACATTTTACAAGACAGTAGTAGACATGCTTTTATTAAAAAATTCCAACATTAAATAATATCAAATGACTTTTTAAATTAAGGAACAGAAATAAAAAGTAGCTAACTGTAAATATTACTAAATCATAGTGTCTGAATCAGATTATTCTAATCCTGTACAACTCACATCGTTTTGACTGTTTTGGTTGCTAAAAATCTTTGCTGTTGCATCTCTTCTCTTGATTTCTGCTGCTCCATTTAGTCAAGATCCTAAGATCCACTTGGTATTTCCAAAAATGCTTTTAAGTGAGTTTATCTAAGATAGTAGTCTTTTTAAGCATGAAAGACGTATCTCTGGAATCTAGTATGGAGACTAAAAAGTGTCCAAGACAAGGAAAGATATTCAAGACAAGTTACTACCTAGTGGAATTCCAAATGACAAAATTGAATTATCTAGAGCTTCACTATGAACACACCAAATATGTGTTTTCTTCTTTATTTTATGAAAGTGATTTAGATAGCACTGAAGATTATATAGAGCCTTATTTTCCCTAATAATAAGTGTCAAAAGTGTATGCAAGAATTAAAAACAGCTTTTCTTGATCTGGAGGCTAGCTCTAGCCGGCATGGTGTTTGGGGAGAGCCCAGGCCAAAGGCCTTCTCCCTAGCTTGGGGGTGCTGGGAGACTTGGCAGGCCCCTCTCTGTCTCTTCTTCTTCCCCTGGCCTCCAGGCCTTCCCTGGGTGCCAGCCCAGGCAGCCAGAAAAAGTGGGTGCTGGGAGGTCCCTCCTGGATGGGCCCTCAAGCTTTCCCTAATTCCTTCTTGATCTGGAGACTAGCTCTAGCCTGCATGAGGTTTGGAGAGACCTCAGGCCAAAGGCCTCGCTAGCTTGGGATGCTGGGAGCCTGGCAGGCCCCAGCCATCTCCTCTTCTTCCTCCAGCCTTCAGGCCTTCCCTGGGTGCCAGCCCAGGTGGCTAGAAAAGGTAGGTCTCTCTCTAACTTGGGGGTGCTGAGAGTTGCTGGGTTTCACTAAGGCAGTCACTGGCAACTTCGTACCGGTCTCCATTTTCAAAGCCGTGAGGAGGCACAGCATATATTAATAGTATTCCCTATCATTAAGGTTTGTTTTGTATATGCAGAATGTCCAACTTGTATTCTGCCCTATCCCACACCCCTACAGAGCTCATTTAATTCCTTAACTCGCTCACCCCCAACCATCCTTATTCCAGATTTACCCTTTTTAAGTGCAGTACTGCACAGTCCAAATCACAGACCAAAGTGGTGCCCTGGATTTAACATCCCCAACTATTTCAAAAGACATAAAAGGGACACGTATATCTTTTGAATATTTTATGTGTATTTCCTTGACAGCTATAACTCTTACTAAGTTTTCTCTTATACAGTGACGATTTTCCCCACTTTTTGTCTGTACTTCTCTTTCTGAGCTGTTCAATAAGGAATTCTGGTAAAAAGAGTCCCATATTTAATGCTTATGTTTGAACCAAGTCATGGGGATTGTTGGACTTATTCTTGCGGCCTCCATATGTGCCAATAACACCACGTGGCATTTGCTCCTTTATTGCATAGGCACATTAAAATGGGAAATACTGTAATACAAATAAATTTTTATCTAATAGAGTTAGAAACACACAAATCTTGTAGTGCAATGAGACCTTACACCCTGATCATTATGACCTGGCACAGGCCTTAGAAGAATGGGCATTCTCCATTCACCCCAGGGAAGCCATCTACGAAACAACCAAGATTGTCTATAACATCACCTGGAAGCAATCCTCTACCAGGGAAGACTACCGCTGCTCTGACATCGACCTACTCAAAAGAAACTTCCCTTAACACTGAGAATACTTAACAACAACATCGACCTGCTTTCAGGATAGGGCTCTCTGCATTGCCCTTTAACTGTGAGATGAAACTAGAGGACGCTCCACATCATCCTGACTTCGATGTAAGATATGCAGATTCCAGGATCTTTAATACAGAGACCTGACACCAACAACAGCGACTGCGTGAAAAATAAAAGCGTATTGGCACTACAGACAATGACTTGGATTGGACAATTTAGTATGTCTGAAGCCTAGAGTTGGTCTTTTGCCAGAAAACTTCAGGGGTAGGGTCTCCTTGTATTTAGGACAAGGTTTTTCCTTTCCATGTCTCCCATATTTTGGTGGGTCTATGCAAACAACAATTGCCACTCTAACACCGTTTTTACTGCTCCTTTGACTCTAATCCTTAAAAAATAAACTCACTTAAACTTTTGAGGTTAACTTAAACTAATATGCATGTGTGTGGAACTGTAAAAAAAAATACTATGCCTTCAATGTTTAAGAAGTTACATAAATTTTATGGCTTTAGATTGCTTTGTATACTGCTAAGAAATGTTATGATGTACTACAAAGTAATTGTGCATGGGTTCTGTTTTATTTTTCTTAATGTTCTTTGGCTGAAAGTTCAAAATTAAGGTGTCAGCAAGAGGATTTCTTCTAAGAATTCTTTTTATGGGTGATTGTCCTCCCACTGTAACTTTACCTTGTCCTCTTCCTTTTCATCTCTGTTCTCATAATAAAAAATAAAAAATTAAAATAAAAACATATGTAGGGTATTGATTATGCTAAAATATTGAATGAATTAAATTATGTTAATATAGCTTTAATTTTATGAATTGTTATAGTGACTCTTATAATAGCAACTATAAAGTTGTGAGTTGAAATTTCACCATCGTGTCTATTTTATTTTATAAAACACAACAAAAAAATTGAATTGGGAATGTATGGTTTTGTTAAATTTATATGATTCCAATTTTTTATATAATTTCAAAATCTATAGAATAGATTCCACATGAAAAAAATATGCCCATTTTATTTTATTTTATTTTTGGGTTTTGGGTCACACCTGGTTGTGCTCATGGGCTACTCCTGGTTTTGTGCTCAGAAATCACCCCTGGCGGGCTCAGGGAAACATGGGGTGCTGAGATTCAAACCGCCATCAGTCCTGTGTTGGTTGCATGCAAGGTAAATGCCTTACCACTGTGCTATCGCTCCAGCCCCAAATATGCTCATTTTAAAGAACTAATTAGAGAAACTAGATTCCTGTTGTGACATAATATAGATGTGGGATTAGAATGCTGTCCATCTGCAACCTAAGGAATGTTATAAACCAATGCTATTTCCATAAGAATTGAAGCAAAATAATATTCTATTTAGGAACCAATTAAGAGCAGTATATTCTTTCTTTTCTCTTTTGTTTTGTTAGTTTTGGAATCACACTAGCTGAAATCAAGTTTGCTCCTGACTGTATTCAAGGATCACTTGCAGCAGTTCTCAGGGAATAGTATGTGCTAGAGGGGATGGAACTCTCAACAACCCTGTGCAAGGTAATCACTTTAGATACCTCGTTCTCTGGCCCAGAGAAATACACTATTTTATAACAAAAAGATAATCAGATAGACCTAAGCTAAATGCTTTCTTTATCATTTATTAATTAAGTGCATGCTTTTATATTGCCTTTTTTAATCAAGAAAACACTGAAATTCTTTTTGTTTTATTTTGTTTTTTAGGCCACACCCAGAGAAGCTCCTGGCTATGCACTCAGAAATCGATCCTAGCGTATGGGTCGCGGGGGGCTAGAACTGTGGTCTGTTCTGGGCCAGCCGCATGCAAGGCATTCACCCTACCACTGTGCTACCTCTCAGGCCTGTAGAAAACACTGAAATTCTTTAGACATTTTCCTTCAACATTTATGAAGTCACCAATATTTTTTAATAATTTTTATTGTGATCAAAATGAATTACAAGTCTTTCACAGTAATATTTAAGGTACATAGTGACAGTGAATTAGAGCCATTCCCACCACCTTTGTCCTCCCTCCACCCTTGTTCCCAGCATGCATTCCATACCTCTCTCCTTTGAACCATGGGCTGCTAGTATAAGAAGTCTCCTTTGGCAGGAGCTGTGGCGCAAGCCATAAGGAGTCTGCCTTGCCTGCACTAGCCTAGGACTGACAGCGGTTAGATCCTCCGGAGTCCCATATGGTCCTCCAAGCCAGGAGGACCTAAGTGTCACCTGGTGTGACACCTGGTGTGTCACCTGGTGTGACTCAAAAAACAAACACACACAAAAAGAAGTCTCCTCTGTGTATAACTTGTTGTAGATTGGGTATCGATTCTGGTGTCATTGACTTTGGGTTTGGTGCTTAAGTCTGATCATTTTTCATTTCCACTCAATGCTCATACGATCGGTTGCTCAGCATACCAATTTTCCCCCCCTCAAGTTACGAGGGTGAACAAGATGATTCAAGTTCGGTGGTTCTGTAGGAAAAAGATAAGAAAGAAAAAAGAGAAAAAACAATGCAGGAGGAATCCATCTAGAGCAGGGGTCTCAAACTTGTGGCCCGCAGGCCGTTCCTGTACAACGTTTTGTGGCCCGCTGCTGGCCTTCAAATATTGCAGTATTCGCGATTATTCGCTTACCAAATAATCGCAATAAAAATTGCATTAGTAAGAAAAAATCGCATTAAAATTCGCATATCCTGAGCAGTTCCGTTCGGGGTATGCAAATGTTTAATGTGATTTTTTGCGATGTTTTTCTCCACTAATGCTATTTTTATTGCGAATATTTGGTAAGCGAATAATCGCGAATACTTTGCACCTAGCGCAGACGTCATTTCCGCTGCTCCTGCCCGTTGTCCCCTTTTTTTTTGTGAAATCCCTAATGCGGCCCTGCCTCACCCCAACTTTGCCTCCTGCAGCCCCCAGGTAAATTGAGTTTGAGACCCCTGGTGTAGAGGCTCTAAATATCAATTCAGAAAAAGAAAGAAAAAACAAAAAGGGGAAACAAAAACAAACAAAAAAATTAATGATAAAAAAACAGCAGCAGCAACGAAAAAAAAATCACCAAAACCACAACCACAAGAAAGGAAAGGAAAAAAAAATAAGAAAAAAATTGAAGGGCTGGTGTGCAAGGCTTTCTGGGGTTTGGGGGGGGGGGGGTTGTTTGTTTTTTTGCATAGGCACAATAAGTATTGGGGAAGTTTGAGGAAATTCTCTTGGCCTAGAAGATACAGAGTTTCTCCACCCTTGAAGCATACTGTCATGGGAGCAACTAGAGGCTTCTTATTTGCTCATTATCGAACCCCAACGACATTTTTATGGTGCCAGGAAACTTTCTGCTCAGTTGTGAATGAAAAAAAAAAGAAAATCAGTCTTCTGTAGCTAGAGATCTTGGTATTTCAATGGGTCATAGGACAAAGTCTAGAATAAAGTCTTTCATGATGGTTCTAGATCTGTTCTGTCACGTTTATTGTAATCAGTTCTCTGTAATTAGTGATCTTGGGTTTGTTGTTTTTGTTTTTAGACCACAATAGGCCATGTTCAAGGCTTACTACTGGCTCTGAGGTCAGGAATCACTTCAATAGGGCTTGGAAAGCCATGTGGGCTTCTGAAGAATCTAAACTAGGTTGAACACATGCAAGGCAAGTACCCTACCCACTATCCACTGCACTATTAGTCTGTCCCACTCTTGAATTTTTTATGTCATTCAGTCTATAACATTTTGTTAATACAATCTAAAATAATACATGAGTCCATTATTAAAATATACAAATATGAAATATTAAAGTTTAAGAAATTCTGTTTTTAAAAAACAATAGGCATTTGATGGCTTTAATGTGCATGTAAGTTGGGATATTTTTATCTAAAAAATGTTAGAAGGAAATATGGCACAGTTCCAGAACTTCAGACTGGAAAATATTGTCAAACATAAGGCTTTCTTGAGTGCACTTATTTTCTCCCTGTAATTAAAATCATTTAGATTCTCCTCTTAATTTCCTTTGTCTATACAAAATAAAGAAGAAATATGACAAAGGTATAAATAAAGCTACCAGGTTTATATATATATGCATATCAAGTCCTCCTCTTTATTTCCTTTGTCTATACAAAATAAAGAAGAGATATGACAAAGGTATAAATAAAGCTACCAGGTTCATATATATGTATACAAATACATATATATACCAGGTATATACATATATATACCTATATATGCATACAAGTGAAAGAATGCCATTTTCTGATTTCTCATTATTTAAACCAAATTCATCCGAACTCTCTCTCAATATTATAACAGCTATGTATTTTTGCTAAAATGTGTTGAATAATTTTTTACAGCAGGGAAGAACACTTTCTAATTCCAATGTATCCTTTGTTTACCTTCTTATTATGGAAGCTAATTCTTTGAGTAAGAGTCTCTGCCCTATTAAGCTATTGGTGAGTGAAAATACAATTTAAATTTGATGTGTGCTATCACTTCTAAAGTTTGAGGCCACTCACTAGGGGATCAACTCCCTTCAGGACTATTGTGAATGTATAAACCTAAAAGAACTTAAAGATTCTTGTTAAGTTTTAAACCACAGCCAGAAAAATCTCAAATAAACATCAAAAATTAAAAAATACAAGATCAAAATCAAGGTCATGGGCCCTGAGAGATAGCACAGAGGCGTTTGCCTTGCAAGCAGCCGATCCAGGACCAAAGGTGGTTGGTTCGAATCCCGGTGTCCCATATGGTCCCCCGTGCCTGCCAGGAGCTATTTCTGAGCAGACAGCCAGGAGTCACCCCTGAGCACCGCCGGGTGTGGCCCAAAAACCAAAAAAAAAAAAAAAAATCAAGGTCATTTTAGTTGAAATAGAGATTATGTGAACTGGATAGCAAGTAACATGTTAGCTTCACCTCTGACCAGCTCAATTTGGAATGAATCTAGAAAAAAATTGCCTTCCTATTTTGTTACCCTATGCCATAAGCAGTTATAAAAGCTCACATTCCATTTCTTGGCCACTCCCTTTTGTCAAGGTAATTCAATATTCAAGATTAGAAGTTGAAAAATAAAGATTGGAGAAAAATAATAATAGCATCTAATACCTCTAAGACCCTATCCTCCTATTTTCTGATTCTCCTCTCTCTTTTCTTTTTCTCCCTTTCCCTCTTTCTTTTTCCCTCTCCTCTCTCTCTCTCTCACTCCCTCTTTCCATTTTTCTCTCTCCCCTCTCTCCACGGTCTTATATATTACTCTGAATAAATGCTACATAGCTGATGAAAAGCTAATAGCTCCGATTAACAATTATTCAGCTGTCATTATCCAACTTCCTTACTCTGAGGAGAAGCAGAAGAAAAGAGTTGTTTCAGGAATTGTCAGCAACTGTTTCTTATATGATAAATGTATGTTAGAAACATCAGTGCCTGTTCTGATACATGCTTGTGAGGGTCAAACTAAAATGTTATGGATTCATATTTCTTGCAAATTGTAGTAATATAATAAATGATGTTTGGGAACCCAAGAAATAATACAGGAATAAGGTACTTTCCTAGAATATGGTTGAGCCTGATTTGGTCATTCATAGCCCATAATGGACCATGCACATAAGCACAAGTAGGGTGAGGACCAATCCTCCTAAATATCATGTAGTTGTTTTTAGGGAAGGGGAATAACCATGAAACCATGATGTTGCTAACTAATCAATAATTTTAAATGTGAGATTAGTAATAAAATGAACCTTGACATTAGTCTTAAATTGTCCATAATTATAATCATGTAAAATTAGAAATGTGTATATAAAGATGATTTTGTCAATAATAGTAGCATGGTATGTATAAAAGTACATTAGCATGCTGTTGTTTCTTTAGCAATTACAGACGTTGTTACACATACTACTTTGATTAAGGAATAAGTATCTGAAGCCAAATCAAAACAAATCCAATTTTATTTTAAAGAATGGAATTTGCTCATTTTAACTCTATTAATCCCAGTTATAGAGTCATTGGGGAAAAAAGGTAGATTTAGCATTTTTAAATGCTAAACATATAGAAGCAATCAGCAGTAGATTAAAAGATTTACATGGATGTAGTAGGGTACATTATTTTAAGAATCCCTTCAAGCTGTTTATTCTTTCTTACTGCTAGCAAATCAAAAAGAGTTTCTCATTAAAAAGACTCAAGATCTCCCAATGAACTGTAGTGTTATATTAGTTTAACATGACCTTGTTAATTGATTATACGTTCTTTATTTATTTATTTTTGGTGAGTTTGCTTTAAGATTTATCTTCCTGTGTCGCCGCTAGACTTCCAATTCCCAGTCATTTCTCTTCTTCTGCTTCACTTCCTCTCACTAAGATGTATTATTGTCAGCTCTGACTACCAAAACATACCTTCAACTGGTGGCTTTAATAGAAGCATAAATAAAACAGTTTTATTGCTCACAGTTCTGGAGGCTAGGAAACCTATATCAAAGACTAGTTGAATCTGGTTTCTTTTGGAGTACCTTCCTTCTCTCTGAAGGAAGGAAACTGAACATGTTTTCCCCATTTCTCAAGGTGGAAAATGAAAATATTTCTTTAAAAAAAATTCAAGACCTAACAGGGGCCCATGGAACTGCTGATGCAATTCTTTATATAATTAGTCATCAAATATGTTTTACTCTTTTTTTTATCTTTTTCTTATATTCACTATAACTTTCCACTTTATCACAGCCTTTATTTCAGTCCTTCTTTATTTTACCTCTGATAAATCAGCATTCGTTGAATACATGGCCATTTTAACTGACCTATATGACTATGGTAGCCTTTTTTGACATTTATATTACTTTCTATGACCCTGTAACTTCTATAAGATGTGCTTTTCTGGAACAGGGCATTGATCACAGTTCTTCTGAAGAAGTAATGGGGACAAGTCACAAAGTACGCATTCAAACTTAAATCCCAGCCTTCCAAGACTATTAATTTTTCTGCTTTACCATTCCTGTGCATCTCCAACAATTCATCAACAATGACGTTAAGTGCCTCTGTTTCACATTCCCTCAAGAAGCCTGACTTCTTTTTCATGACTCTGTCTTCATACTCTACTTTAGACTCTACCCAGGGGCTCTTATCTCTACCCTAAGCTTAAAACATCCTACCCTTTCTTTATATATCCTGATTTAAAATGCTTTTCAATATTTGTGTCTTCACATTTTTACTCTAAGTCTGTTAGAAAAATACCTAGCTATTTTATATTTCATTAGTTTGGTCAAGTATTTAATGGATACCAACTATGTCTGGAGAACTATTCTAAGTAATGAAGGCAAAAACACAACTAAAATTTCGTTCTGCATATTCCAAGGAGAAGATTCATAAAAAATAATTAAAATGAGTAGTTTATTTTCCTACCTATTGCTCTCAATTAGAGTTTCTTGAGTGAAGAAATACATTTTTTCTTTGTTACTCTGAGCAAAAATCATATATTGAATTTTTCTTCTAAATGTTATAGAAGTGTAATTGGTAATAATTATTAGGATGATAAGGTCAACTAGTATTTTTTACTTAATATATTCTAATATAAAGTGTTTTCTAAAATTAAAGGATGCTAAAGCAATGTGAGTTTGAGGGGAAAAAACTGACAACTGTATGATCCTGGAGCCAGAGAGATAGTGCGGTGGGTAAAGTTCTTGTCTTGCACAAGACAGAGCCAGTTTCCAAATTCAATCTCAGACACACAATCTAGTCCCTGAGCATAGATGGAAGTTATCTCTGAGTGCAAAGTTAGGAAAAAGTCCTGGGCACCATTGGATGTGGCTAAAAAAAAGTTATACCAACAGCCACCCCCACCCCACCCCCACACAATATGCAATTGTGTGACAATTCCATTCTTCATAGGAATATTTATCTCTTTCTAGATTTTCAGATTTTTCAGAGATGAAGTGAAGAGAAAGAGGCAATTTCACTAAACTAAAATTCTGATTTCTTACTTCTGTTGAACCCATTTTGTATAGTTTTATCTTCCTCTGCTCATGTGTAAAACTTAGTTTTTAAATAGCAGTGCTCTTCCACTTTCATTTTTTAAGCATGCAAAATTCATTCCAGAAATGTGTTCATGGAATATTGTAAAAGAAAATAGGGGTCTTGTTATTATAGTTATGCATAAAAGTTAAATGTAGATACTCGATGAATCATTACAAAAATGTCTCTAGATTGTTTTCTTGTACAAAAGAATCTAGTCTCTTTCCTTTTTGATCCTCCTCTAAGCATACTATAATTAAAAGAAAAAGGTAGGATAAAAGAAACATTTGAAAAATTATTTTAAAAGTACATATATAAAATTTCATGCTTATGAAAATATCTTAAGGCTCTTTAACTACGTTTGCCAAGTTTTGAATTGTGAAAATGTTTTTAACGTAATTTAGTAACAGCTCAAAATCTATTTAAACAGAAACTTAAAGAGAATTCATCCAAGCTCTATAAACTCTTTGTAATTGCTATTGGGACACAGAGAACAGAATGACAACTTTCTTACATCAATTTCTATGAAGGCAATCATCCAGGGGTGTTAAAAAACCAAAGCGTAGGAAGAAGACATCACTTTTAACAAGAAATGTTCCAGTGGAGATAGACCACTCTGAGACAGCACAAGTAAGTGGTAATTTATCAACCTCATTATCAACAAAATATTCACAAAGACTGTCATTGGTTTGCAAATCCTTTGTACAGGATTCCTTCTGTTTCTTGGCAGTGTAAAATCCCCAAAGACCCTAAAAATGAGAAAGATTTATAAATATCTTAGAAACACTGAGAGGTTAATATTGATTCAGAAAATTTAACATTTAGCACTCTAAGTAGGACACAACTATTTCTGGCACAAAATAGTGTGATGTACTTTTTGAAAATAAGTATTTTAAGACAACTTTATAAGCTTATAATTTAGATAAGTTTTAATCAATTTCTATTTGTTATTTATATCAGCTACTTGAGAATAATGTTTATTTATCTAGCTTTGGTTGGATTTACCTCATTTTATTTTATTCTGCAGGCAAGGAATATCATTTAAAAGGGTTATATCAGTCAATTGTAAACATATTACTTATTTTAGAACTAAAATAAAAGAATTATTATTAGAGGATTAATTACTATAAAGATGTATTCATTTGCTCCTCTTGTACAAATATATCATTTAGTGCTTGTTCAGTATTTATACATTTAATTCACTGTAAAGTCATTAGAATCTGGAGTCAGAGAGATCATACATCTTGTAGGTTCCTTGACTCACATGTGGTTGGCCAGGTTTGAACTGTACCATGTAAAGTTTCCCGATCCTCACCTGGAGTGATTACGAAGCACAGAACCAAGAGTAAGCCCTGAGTACCACCAGGTCTGGCAAATAAAGCTAAATAAATATATAATTAAAATGAGTTTAATCTATGTTAATAGTAAGCTTGTTTAACGGTATAGTATATTTACACACTTAGGAGTCAGAAATGAATAGCTTTTATGTGGTGGTCATGAATAGAACTGAAAGTAGTGGAAGAGAAATTGAATTGTAAAATTTGTTAGACCCAAATTAATATTATTCCTATGGAATATCCTTTCAAATTACATCAGAAAAGACAAAACATAGCTTTGCTATTGACTTCGAAGTATTGTTCAAATAATATTGAAAATGAGATCTCTGCAATTGAAGATAAATCTCAGTTCTTATTATTCTCATGTCATTGAATACAGATTGGATCTCAGTTCTAGTTTTTGTGTCACTGGATATAGATAGTATTCAATTAATTGAGTGGATCCTTAATTTATTTAAACCTTAGTTTTTTATTCAGAAAAATGACAAATTTAATTTTATTAATGCTATGCTATGTGACTATATTTTGGAGAGGTCTTTATAAAAGACAAAAATTATGTATGAGAAGGATCTTAACTTTTCAATGCTGCAATTAATTGGGACCTATTGCATTAAAGGCAGATGTTGTTGCTCTGCTAAATGAAATATTCATTCCAAAAATATTTTGTGGCTACATTCACATGATAGGCTCATAACAGGAAAATCAAAAGAAAAAGTACATTGATGGTTGCATAGAGTTGGGAAGGTGTGACTGGAAATGACATGGATACTGTCCATTACTGTATTTTGATTTCTTTCTGAAGTATGAAAATGTCGAAAACAAAACTAGTTGTTCTGATTAGTTGCAAGACAGTGTGAATATACTAAAATCCAATAAAGTGTATAGCTCAAATGGTTAAGTTTTATGGTATGTGAATTGTTTTTAAATCTGTCAAATCAAAACTAAAAACAATGACAACTTCAAGACTGAAAAGCAAGTTCTGAATAACTTTATAAGAAGGTTCTTTTTCCTTTGTCTTTCTTGGATTTGGAAGAGGCAATAGCATGTAGGCCAGCATGCTTCATTCTGGATGCTTATCTGAAGTGAACCTCGGAAGCTTGGCAAATTCCACAAAGATTACAGGGACTGAAATGATCCCTTGCCTAATTATTGCATTGCAGAAAGGGCAACACTCACTGGAGCCTGACAGTGAAAAGCAAAATGAGCCAACATGCTGCTTTTTCACATTTGCAAAGATTGAAAACAAACACCACTAATTTTCTCCAAGTGCAGGGTTGTCAATTTAAGCACAACAAAGAACTGTACTGTTGTGGCAGTTATGTTAAAATATAAGTAGAAAATTTGAAGTTTGTGCTTTAGAAAACATTCATGAAGAGTCACAAAGTGATATTATGCCTAAGATTGACTAATGCATAACCAGTTTAGAAGATTTTTTTCTAGAGAAATTCTTCACACCCTAAAGTTTGTTTAGTGTTCCAAAATGCCTCAACATATCTGACTTTACCTCTACAATAGCATTTCAGGCTTTGAAAAACTGACTGCAAAGTATGAGATGAAATGCAAGCTAAAAGTAATGGATTTTATTATTGTAAATATTACCACTACTTTTTATTAATTCTTTTACATTCATATAGTCAACATTTTGTAAAGGCTTAAATGTTTTCTTCTATTTATGCTTTAGGATTTAATCTCATAATATATGCTAGGGAGTTTATTTTCCTGTGTGCAAAACATGTAATGATAGTATATCCCAAGTTTATCAGCAGGAAAATAATAAAAACCATTAAAAATGTTTGTAAATAATTTTAGAATATTCAAGCACTTGACAATATAGTCTAGATTATAATTATTATAAATTTATTAGTTAATAATAAAAATACTATCACCTTGGCCATGATTCCAGATATAGAAGTATCCTTTATCTTGGTTTTACTTGGGATATTATTAAAATGACAAATATAGGGGCCGAAGCAGTGGTGCAAGCCATAAGACGTCTATCTGCCTGACGCGTGTGCTAGCCTAGAAGAGACCAAGGTTTGATCCCCCGGCGTCCCATATGGTCCCCCAAGCCAGGAACTATTTCTGAGCACATAGCCAAGAGTAACCCCTGAGCATCACCAGGTGTGGCCCAAAAATCAAAAACCAAAAATAAAATAAAATAACAAATATATTTTCTCAGAACAACAACTCATATCATTAAACAGTTTGCAGTTCAATGACTTTTAGTATATATGTAATTATACTCAATAACATAATTACTCTCAATATATAATTAGACTCAATAGGCATAAATGTACCATAAATGTGTTTATATATATATTTCAAAATATAGAGCTACTATGAATGCCAAGACTCACTCTCTTTTCTAGTTCAATATTTTTTGTGTGTGTTTAGCTTATCTGCTTTTCATCCCATTCCCATTGGTACTTTTGCCCTCACTTTGGTGACCTCTTCTGCAATGGAAACTCATTACTATTTGTAGAAAGTCATGAGTGTCCACAAATTGATTTCTGTAACAGTTCTTTTTTTCCAGTAGGCTCTGCATTTGCTGGTTGGCACTTAAACTTATTATCCCTAACATATAATGAAGTATTTCACAGTACTTTTTTCAATCTAAAGAGTTTCATTCTAAGTGGTGACTGGACTAATGGCCAATCCTCCTATTGCCCAGTTCCATGACAATTATAGGTTAAGTATTAAAAGTGCCCTTAACAGCATTAGCTCAGAGACACTGATATTGAATCACTTTATATTTACCATGACAGATTAGATTTTTAACGTTTAGACAACATGGCTTAAAACTGCTAATAATAGGTTTTTATGCATAAAATATTACAGCGCCATACTCTCCATCAGCATGTCTGTTTCCCTTCTCCATTTTCCCCATGTCCTCCTCCACCTCCCACATTCCCCAAACCTTCCAAAAATAAAAATCTCAACCCCTTTAACTTCCTATTAAAGACTATTCACTCAGTATGATAATCTCTAGATCTTTCTAATATGTAGCAACAAGTTCCATGGTTTCATATTTCCTCAAAAATTGAGTAGTATTTTATTCTGTAAAAATACCATAAAAACTATGTTGTTAGATTAAATCAAATTGAATTTAAGACCTCAATATCAGAACTGAACACATAAATCATAGTGAAGAAAAAATAAATAGACAATTTCATGACAGATATAACTTTAATGATTCAATGCCATTAGCCAAGCAAATGGAAGCCCAGATATACAAGTGGATTAAATTAAACTAAGGAGCTTATGTTTCTCAAAGTAAACAAGAATAAAAAGAAACACAATGGACTAAAAGAGAGTATTTGCCCATCATTTATCTGATAAAGGTTTGATATAAATTACTGGTAAAACATACATAAATTACCTGTAAGGCATAACAAAAAAATTGTGGAGACAAGCAGAAACTTTCTTTAAAAGACATATAGATGCTCAAAAGACATAAGAAAAAAAATTCTCTGCATTACTTATCTTTAGGAAAAATTCAAATCAAAACAGAAATGAGATATCATCTCATACTGGTGTTATTGTAATGCATCAGAAAGAGCAAAGCAACTGTGGGCTTTCACAACCACTGCTGTTGAAAATGTCAACTGTCCAGTCATTTTGGAAATCAATATTAATAATTCTTAGAAAAAAGGAACTGAACTTCTATATAACCCAACAATTCTTCTCTGTAGCACTTATCCCAAGGGCCCAAAGATTTTATTCAAAAAAAGTCATTTGCATTTCTATGTTCCAGTCTTATTTATAATAACCAAAATGTAGTAACAACACAAGTGATCATGACATAATTTTATTACCAATATAGAATTATTGATGATTATTCTTTAAGATGGCTGAGTTGCAATATATAAATTATTTAAAAATAATTTTAGAAGAAAAATACACAAAATTAAAATCTATAATATATAATATCAAAAGTACTATTTTGATTATATTGTATTGATTTAAATCATTAGATTTCTTCTCTCAAAGGATAGCACTTATACATGTTGAAGTGCTAGAATGTATTATCTATTATTGCTATGTGACAAAATAAATCTATTAATTTAAAAATAGATGGCATTATTTCTTCAGTTTGTAGAGGTTCTAAGTTGGTATAATTTAACTGTTTCCTCAGCTTAGAGTCTTATAATACTTTAAAGGTCTGAACCAAGTTACGATCTCATTTGAGGACTAGGAAAGACTATTTTTTTCCAAGTTTATTTACATTATTGGTTGAATTCACTTCTTTACATATAAGGAATATTAAGTTGCTTTTTGCAGACTAATGAACCATAGGTATCCTCAGGCCTCATGGGAAGTCTATGGTTTCTTTACACAGTATTGTTGTTCACCTCATCAAAATTGCCATCTCTAGAATTAAGTCTGTTGGAAAGACATTCTTATATAAGAGTACAATTGTAAGGATAGCCACTTATTACCTTTGTCATATTTTATTGGTTAGGAACAATTTACATGTCCTACACACACTCAATATAAAATCCAAATTTAGGGACACATCTTCAAAAGTAAGGATATTTTGCAATACCATATAATATTTTCAACACATGCAGTTTGTAAGTGATTGATTAAATCATTTTAATTTAATCAAGTAAATAAAAATAAGTGAACTGAAAAGCTATAATGCATTAAACATAACACTGTATTAGTCCGTAGGGCATGGCATTCAAGAACATATTGGTGCTTTTTATTGAATGCTATATTTACTAAATATATTCTATGTAGCTCCTTTTTATGATAGTAAGGAGTTCATCTTCCTTCTCCTTCTGTGTCCTTGCATGACTTGCTGCAAGTCCCAAGACTTCAAACCCTGAATGGTTTTCTGTTCAACCTTTACTCAAGATAGTTTATGCATTGAACAACTGTGGTATATCATATCCCTTCCCTCTGCTTCTGTTGCCCTAAAAAACACATGCAATCTTGCTTTTCACTTATGAGAATAAGGAGTGGGATCCACAAGATTAGTGTTACTCAGCTATAGATTCAAAATCTATAGCTGAGAATTTATCTGGGTTAGTTCTGAAGTTATACTAGATGCATACTGGAAACACTGAGATAAATTTGTTATCAAGTACTTATGTTGCTCTATGTTCTATAAAACACTTTGTTTCTAAGTAAGGTGCCTTGTGTTCCTGATCAGCACTTCTTCAACAGAAACATGTTAACTCTTTTCACTGGTAAATAGTATAAAAATTAAGACCAGGAAGTTTAATAGAACCTGATATTTCCACGTTAGATAAAAAAGACTAGTTTGAATTCCATTCATGTAAATTTAAAAAATTGTCATCCATCTAAGAACTATTTGTATCCTATGTGTTTTGTCTTACCACATTAAGATATTTAGATTTTTACTTGCATAAATTAAATTAATAAACAAAAAATAAATCCAGGATACATTTCTAGAGATTTAGCAAAATTTATTTTTGTACTAAATTTCAAATTAATCAGAATGTTATGAAAGTCATAGAGAAAATAAAATACTGAGATTTGATGTGATTTCTGTTGATGCTGGTAGGGTCTTTGAGTGTTTTCTATGTCTTCTATGAAGAGACGGGAGAAAAACATCAGCCTGAAGAAGGAAATCTACAGCTTCCTCTCTACCACCTTCACCATCCAGGAATGGCTGAAGAGATCATGAACTGTGGGCCTTGCTCTGGCAAGTAAAGCAAAGTCAGTCCTAGACCAAGTCTTCCAGGTTCATTAGCTTCTTTTGCAGAAAAGAATTTCAGGAGACAGGCAATAAAGTAAATATAGGTTTTATTTGGAATTACTAAGGAAAAGGCGAGAGAGTATATGAGAGATTAACTTATTTAAGAGAGAACATTGGCATCCCCAAAGGTTGAGAGTGCCCTGGTAAACAACGTAGTGTGTAAGAGCAGAGATGTGAGCAACATGTGATGCAGGCACCAGTGCTTGAGCCTAGGGCTCACATGTGTACATCTCCTTTGTTCAAGTTGACTTTTAAAGAGTTTTCCCAACCTACCCCAAGTAAGGCTTTCTACTAGATAAGAGTAAGAGGTTAGTTAGAGTGGTTTTAAGGGGTAGTTGATGGTCTTTGAGATTCCTTTCCTGGCTTTTCTTGCTGCTAGAGTTTCTCCCAAGTTTTCTCTGGGCCTGCAGTGGTCCCAGGTAAAGGTCTTATTTTAAAAGGCATAACTCTTCCAAATTCCATCTCTTGTATTATTATATCCAAAGAACAATAATACATTCTAAATTTCATTGCTTTGGCGAGCTACCATATCTGCCTACTTTCTTCAAAACCATCATATTAAGAAAAGTAAAAAGAAGCTTCTAAATATGTATGTATGCATATATAAATATTTTATTAGATATTAGAAATATATGTTTCCGTAAACATATGTATATGTATCATTATAAATGTTTCTAATGATATACAATGATGTCTAATGATGTACAAAAATATATGAGAAAATCTTGTTTAGACCACACTAAGAAGCCTGATAAAGAAATGAAAAACTTTTCCCAAGTGTAAAATTTAAATTGTAAAGAGGTATGTGTTTTCTGGTGCTTGAAATCCAATTTTCATATGTCTCCAGGGCATACTGACTTCCCAATGTAGAACATATTTGAGTAACTTTCTTAGCATTGGGTCTTCCATCTAGTTAGCAAAGTATAAAGTCATTTGCAAAATAGTTCAGGGTCACAAATCATTGTTGCTACAAAACAAATACAAAAATAATGTCTGTTTAGTCATTAATGCCAATAGAATGGCATAACAATAATACCCACCATATATGTGCACTTATGCCATTATCTTTATCCTCAGAAAATTGACTATAAGGTATTAATCTGTTTTTTTTTAGTTGTTACTAAAAATTTCTTAGGCAAGGTTAATTTAATATTTAAATATTTTCAAGTGTTGTTTTATAAGGTATTAATGATATAACACTAATAAATGTATAAGGTATTCTTTTAAGCAATAGATACTTCTCTCTTTCCTGAGTGGGACAAACCAATTTTAAATTACTATTTCTCTATAACCTTAGTGATATTAAAATTATATTATAAATTAAATGTACTATTTTATCCATAGTGGTTCATGTTTTAGAAACTATGGAATGGGGCTGGAGGAGCAATTATACAGATGATAGAGCACTTGATGACATGTGGTAACCCAAGATTGAACTCCACCATCCCATATGGTCCCCAAGTATGGCTAGGAGTGATACCTGAGGGCAGAAACAAGAGTAAACACTGAGCAACACTGGCCCAAAACCCATTAATAAAGAAAAAAATTACATAGACAGTAATGGATAGATCCCAACTCTATGAAATAGTGGGTTTTAGATTACAAAATGTCAAGCCAGTATTTTTCTTTTTGATAATTTTTATCCTTTTCATAAACTAAATTATTGGAAACACAGCTGTTTCTTCTCTGGAGGCTTAAAACTTGGCTTTCTGCAGAGTATATTTTTGATTTACTGGTTGAAATTTTACCTCCTTTGTGATTCCTTTAAACTACAACATATTCATCATCAGAGGAAAAGGATGATACGTGGGCAGAAAAATATCAAGTCACAGTTGACTTTAAGTTCTTTTTCTGATATTTTATCTAAAATAGAATTAAAAGTTAAGTCATCAAAGGATTCATCTTTGTCAAGATGAGAAGTGAATTCTCGCATGTCTTAGGTTAAGTAATACAACTTCCCGTATGATTTTATGTCAAAAGTCATTGCTACAGATTCAAAACAGTGAATAATGATTGTTAGGGAACAAAAATATAATTTTGTACATACATAAACATATATGCTTATTGATAAATATGTTTAAGACTGAGTTTAGACTCCTCTGCTATGCATAAACAACCAGGAGAGGCTGGAGCCCGACTCAGCAGAACCCACATGCCAGGACTTCACCATTCCTCTTTCAACAGGTGGGGTGTCACTGAGCGGAAGAACTAGCCAAAAGGCCCCCTGTGCTGAACACTAGTGCAGGGAATTGAGACACACCCCCACAACAGACCAGCTTTTAGGTCCTGGCAGCTGGGTCTCTGAGGGTTGGATGGGGGAAGGAAATCATACCCTTCCATGGCCATAAACGGGGCTATGCGGTGGATCCCCTTGCAGGGGTGTCCTTTCTTACTAGTCCTCATTTTCAAAAGCAAATATACTTTTTTACCATTATCCAATAAGGCTCCTAATTTTAGATTGTTCCTAGAAAAGGAAATGGAATGCCCAAGATTTGGAGGAAAACACTCAAATAGATCTCTAAAGTCGGTCTATATGTGGGCATGAGTTTCTATACAGTGGTCTTTTCTCTGATTGCCAAACTTAAACCATAAACAACCCATCTACATAGTGTATATAGCCCCTCTTATATATTACCCCTCCCCCACTCCCAAATCCCTTCTACTCCCTCATCCCCCAATCCTGATTTGTTATCCCTCCTTTTTAAACCCTCTTTACCCTCAGTTCCCAACAAACCACCACCCAGCTCCTTAATGAAAAAACGCCCTCTCAGTCCCCCATCTTGTGCCTTGGCAAGAAACTACAAGCAATATGCCATCTGACTCATGCTATGTGGCCCTTCTCACCCCCCTCATATTGTGGACTGTTGCATGGTACTGGATTCAGCTTCAGAAAGACCCCCAACTCAAGGACACTGCATGATTCTATAATGCTGCAAATCATGTCTCAAACTCAAGACCAAAGTGTATGATAAAAAAAGTGCCTTGGTACCCCCACACACAAGAATATCTCAAAAGACCTAATTGGGAAGCCTATATTGCCTTTGCATGTTTAATATTTTTATAATAATGTATCTTAACATGTGTATCCCTATATATAAATGTAGCCTTCTCCATCACTTGTTTTCTTCAATTACCTTTTTTTTTAAACTCAGTTTTATTTATTTGTTCTATTTTATAGACACACACAGAGAGAAACATATTTTCTTTATCCTCACCAGTTTTAGTGCTACTTGGTACTTAAACCAAGAAAAAGTCTTGCCTGGAATAAAAGCTCAGGTCAAAACCAGAGCACAGAGACTGTGCAGCCTATCATTTTTACCCAAAATAGCACCAGCAATACAATATGACACCATATGCTTTTGTATAGGCACAGTAAAAAAGGGGAAACCATATACACAGAAACAAGATCTTATCTTCTAGGGATAAGAACTCATACTTGTTATAACACAGGGGTGCCTCCCACCCTGAATATGTGTCATGTGGATACAACTCAGTCTCCATGAGATTGGACAGTGTTAGTCCAACCCCAAGCCCCAGGTCCCAGATGTAGAACTGATACAGCTCCCTGAAAAAATACCAGGAACCAAACTCCACTGGGAAATTTCTAACATTGCTCTGGCACCAAGTTCTGATATGACATCCCGAAAATGAAGAAACAACAACTTGAACTAAGACCAGGTTGTCTTATCACATCACCTAACGGTAAGAGGAAATCAGAAGACTTACCATCCTTTGATCTGTGCAAAAAACAAATGCACCAACTATAGAAAACTGACTTTGACAACCATGACTTACCTTGGCTGTAGCCTAGAACTAATGCAAAACTCAAGATTTCTAATTAAAGATGCCCGACTTTGACAAGAGAGACTGAGAAGAACTTTTGGAACCATAATATCCAAGACTTTGGCTTAGGATCTGAGCAAAAACAAAGAACACTTATTACAGAAGACTGACCACAACAACAATGATGGAACAGAACTTCTAGAACCATAAAGACTATCCTAGACCTTGTCCTATGACCTGCGCAAATATTAAGATCTCTAGGTACAGTAGCCTGATTTTATCATTCACAACTGAGAGGAAAGTTTCCTGGCACCACAAAAAAGCCCGTGGGATGTGGTAATGAGCATGTATGGAGCCAGTAGTTGTTCCCACGATGGTAGGCTTCAAGGGTAGAGAAACCCTGAATCTCTTAGGCCAAGGGAATTCCCTTTCTCCCCCAATACTTACTGTGCCTATGCAAAAAAAAAAAAAAAAAGAAAAAGAAAAAGAAAAAAAAGGGAGGAGCACAAAACATTGCCACACCAGCACTCTTTCTTTTTTTTTCTTTTCTCTTTTTCTATTTTTTCTTCCATTTTTTCTTTCTTTTTTATTCTTGTTGTTATTATTTGGTGATTTTTTTTGTTGCTGGGTGCATTTTTTCTTTCTTTTTTTTTGGTAGTTGCTATCTTTTTGTTTGTTTTTGTTTGTTTTGTTTTCCTTTTTTTTTCTTTCTCTTCTAACAGCAGAACCACACAACTTGAATCAACTTGTTCTGCCTCATGAATTGAGAGAAAATAAAAATAAATGGTACCAAGACCAAACAGGTGTATGAACATTGAGTGGAATTAAAAATGATCTGCTTAAACATCAAACCTAAAGTCAATAACAGAATAGATACCCTATCTACAACAAGCTACACACAGAGGGGTACATTTTCACTAGCACTCCGGGGGACAAAGAAGAGATATGGGACACATGCTGGGAAATGGGTGGAGGGAGAAAAACCCTGGTGGTGGGAATGGCCCTGATTCATTGTCACTATGAATAAATACCATAAATACTACTGTGAAGGATATGTTACTTGCTCTTTGGTAACAATAAAAATCAATATTATTAATAAAAAAGACTGAGTTTGAGTCATAATCACAACATTGTTAACATTTTTTTACAACATAAGAAAAATTTTACAATAAAACACACAAAAAAATCAAGGCCAATAAGATGTTTTTTGTCTTTCAGTCCTTTCTAGTCTTTATTTACATAAAAATCAGATATTTTTCAATATTTTTTTAAGATTTTTTTTTTTTTGGTTTTTGGGTCACACCTGGCAGTGCTCAGGGGTTACTCCTGGCTCTACGCTCAGAAATAGCACCTGGCAGGCTCGGGGGACCATATGAGATGCTGGGATTTGAACCATCGTCCTTCTGCATGAACAGCAAATGCCTTACCTCTATGCTATCTCTCCGGCTCCTGGATCAATATTATTTTAGTAATCAATATTATTTTATTTGCTTTTCTGTGGGAGCACCTGAACTGACAGTATGTGTCAGAAATAATATTGTAAACTAAATATAATGTGATTTTCAGATAAAGCAATCCTCATTAAACTTTGAGATAAATGCAATTTTCATTAAATTATAACTAGAATTTAAGAGCATAAATTAAGATAATATACAAAGTAAATTGTATTTTTGTTTTGTTTTGTTTTTTCGGGCCACACCCATTTGATGCTCAGGGGTTACTCCTGGCTAAGCGCTCAGAAATTGTCCCTGGCTTGGGCGGACCATATGGTTCGCCAGGGGAATCGAACCGTGGTCCTTCCTTGGCTAGCGCTTGCAAGGCAGACACCTTACCTCTAGCGCCACCTCTCTGGCCCCAGTAAATTGTATTTTTTCTTTTTGGTGTTTGGTAGTAAATTGTATTTTTAAATCAATATTAAATCCAATTTTTAAGCAACCATCTGAACTAAGTCATGTATGAACTTGGGTATTTAAAAAAAAAGAATCACACTTTTCAGGGGGGCAGAGAGATAGTACAGTGTTAGGGCATTTGCTTTGCATGCAGCTAATCCAGGAAGGACAGTGGTTTGAATCCCAACATCCCATATGGTCCCCAGCACCAGCCCGGGGAGATTTCTGTTTACAGAGCCAGGAGTAACCCCTGAACACCACTGGGTGTAACCAAAAAAACCAAACACCAAAAACCAAAAGAAAAAAAGTCACAATTTTGTTTTGTATTACAGATAATCCTCGCTTAAGGACCTACCTGTTTAGTGACCACTCGCACTTATGACCATCTCTTCACCATTATTTTATTTTATTTTAAATATACTTTTTCCATCTTGTACACTCTACAGTACAGTACTGTGGTTTTTGGTGCTTTAATGTATCTACTTTACTAAATTTATGTTCTGTAATACATTGCAGTACTGTGTGTAAATTACACAACCTATGCAAATTAAAACAAGTAGAAGTTTTCAGTTTGATCTTTCTCGTTATTTTACTCATTCAGAATACTGTATTGTCAAGTACTATGCACATACTGTACAACTATTTACAAAACATGCAGTTCCTCACTTCACGACTAATTCACTTAAAGATCAAGTCATTGAAACGGAATTTGGTTGTTAAGCAAGGAGTATCTATACTCCAGAGAAATAATCTGCCTCTTAACCAGGAGTCTGTAACATAGCAGGTGGTCAATAACTACTTGTTGAATAAATAATAAGTCAATTTCATTCAACTATATTTAGTCTACATATTATAAAGTGACTAAGGAGTTCAACTCCTAGCCAAAAACTTTAGAATATCTTGAACTTATTTGCATAGATTAAACTGATATAGCAATTACTCATCACAAATTAGCTTTTATTGATTTATTTTCTTTCTTTTATTTTAATTTTAATTAATTTATTTATTTTTGGTTTTTGGACCACACCTGGTGACGCTCAGGAGTTACTCCCAGCTCTAAACTCAGAAATCGCTTTTGGAGTGGGGGACCATATGGGACTCAGGGGATCAAACTGAAGTCCATCCTGAATCAGTTGTGTGCAAGGCAAACACCTTACCGCTGTACTATTGCTCTGGCCCATATTGATTTATTTTCTGACAGGCCCATTTGTCATTCTTTTAAGTTTTGTTGAAGCAAGCAGCAAAAAATACATTTTCTATATGCTTGCCATGGGGGCACGTTGAGAAATGAGAAATAATTTGGGAACATTTGTGAAAATAAGAGGACACTGGTGACAGGATTGGTATTAGAACACTGTATGATGGAAACACCTCTATTATAAACTACTTTGTAAATTACAGAGCCTTAATAAACTTATACTTGATAAGTTCTATGTGTTTTTTCAGGCCTGTCCCTGAGCAATTTTACATTCTTCCTGGCCAATCTCATAGTGAAAAATGCTCTTTTCTGCAGTAGACCTGAGGTATGGCATCATGATGGAGTCTCAGAAGAAAGATTCAGGAGCTGAAGAGCTAATACAGTGGAGATGGTACTCATTTTCCATAAGGCCAACCTCACAGATTATGGCCCAACAGGAGTAATCTCTGAGCACAAAGCCAGAACTAAGCACAAAGCAATTTAGTTGTGGCCCAAACATTAAAAAAATTTAAAAAGGTTCAATCAAGTTTTGAAGGACTTTTCAAGAAATTTTTTCCAATAGCTTTCTTAGGCCTGAGGGATAGATCAAAGGGCTGGAACACATGCTTTGAAGACCAAAGTCTTGGGTTCAGTCCACAAGGTCTGGCTCATGAGCATCATGCTAAGAGTAGTACTTAGGACTACTATAAGTTGGTCTGTCCACCAACACTCTGAAAAAGCAAGACTTCTTTTTATTTTATCATTAAAAGATGTTTATTTTGTTTGTTTGTTTTGTCATCACACCATGTGGCATTCATGGATTATTCCCTGTTCAGTCCCTCCTGGCAATGCACCAGGAGCCATCTGGTGTGGGGATCAAAGCTGAGATTTGCCAGGAAAATGTGTGCTTTAGTCCTTTAAACCATCATTATAGGCCAATTTTCCCTAATTAAATTAAAAAGGTATTAATTAGTTTTATATTTCCAGTAAAGTAGGAGGGAGTATGAGGTATGTCCAGAAAATGATGCTCCACATCTTACTATAAGAGCCTTTAGTGAGTTTTTAGCTTTAAACATAATCCTAAATGTCTGTTTATGATTATTTCAAAATAAGAAACAAATAAACTACTATTGACTTATTCAGGGAGTATTCTTAAACATTATTGTTATGATTATCTTGCCATGATGACAAAAAAAAACAAATTATATGATGGAGATTCACATGGGAAATAAATTTTGATTTAAAATTTAAAATTTTTAAAAAATAAGTTGCATTAGTATGAATCTGACCATAAAAATTTTTTAATCTACGAGTATTAAATGTCATTTCCTTGGAAATAATGGATCAGAATAAATAACAGATCATATGTTAATTTTATTTACAATTCTTAGGGAAAAAGAAGTATGCCAATGAGAAGAATATTCCCATTTTTTATAAAAAAAAAAAAAAGAAACTGGGGGAAAGGGGAGTAAAGTTCTTATTCCAGTTTTGAAACAAGATGGTAGCAATGATGGTAGAGAACTAATAGGTTATTACGGTTTGAAACACATCCTTTATATATCTTTTTTATTTACATAATGCTTTAAAATGGAGCTAATTTCTGATGTCATTACCTTTGGGAAAAATACATTAGGGAGTAGTCTAAAGCCAAGGTTGGGTCCAATTGGACCATCCTTCATCAGTTACATATATCACAAGAAACCACCTTATGTATTTTTGACTTAAGGAAATAGATGAGCAGTTGCTAAGAGTAAGAGAGTAGAAGGACTTTTGACTTTACTTATTTTTACTTTTTAAATCAGTATGTTATAACCACAATATATAAAATAGGTATGAATTTTTATATCATGCCTATAATATCTGAGTATAAAATAAGAAGTAATTTTAAAGGCCGGAGCCGTAATACAGCCAGGAATGCATTTGCCCTGCACATGGTCTACTCAGGTTTGATTCCTGAAATCCCAAATGGTTTTCTATGCCCCAATAAGAATAATCCGAGTGCAAGCCAGGAGTAAAAAATATATATAATTATCCTTCAGATTTTAGAATTCCATAATTCTGACCATGCTCTGTCTATAGGATACACCAAATCTCAATGGCTTTCTATGACATTTTGTTATGATTTAGAAGAATCTTAAAGTTCAACTATTTGTTATTTTCCCTTTAGTAAGTCAAAATAAATGAATAAAACAAAAGTATTTTGTGGGTCCGGAAAATAGTGCAGCGCAGGGCGTTTGCCTCAGCTGGCTGACCCAGGACAGACCTAGGTTCACCGGGAGCGATTTCTGAGCTCATAGCCAGGAGTAACCCCCGAGTGTCACTTGACGTGGCCCAAAAAGCAAAAAGCAAAAAAAAAAAAAAAAAAAAAAAGGTAATTTGTACTTTTATTGATTGACAATAGCTACAAATGATAGTAAAGATAACTTTTAAGTACACAAGACAGAGGCCGGAGCGATAGCACAGCAGTAGAATGTTTTTTTTGCATGTGGCTGGCCCAGGACAAACCTGGGTTCCATCTCTGGTGTCTCATATGATTCCTAGAGCCAGGAGCGATTTCTGAGTGTAGAGCCAGGAGGAACTCTTGAGCATCACTGGGTGTACCCCAAAAGCAAAAAAAAAAAAAACAGAATAAAATTAAATAAATGCACTAGACATATAGGGACTATTTCTCTGAATGCATTTAAATATACCAAATGTAGTGCCAAATATTGTACTGGTTAGATTCTAATACTTAACAAGTTGTAATTCTTAAATTATGAATTAAAAATGAACTACTTATCATCGAGGAAGTTTCTTAACTTTCTGTGACTAAATATTTTCATCTTAAAAATATTTATGTAGTAATAAGTAGTATTTATTGCACACAAATATTGAAACTGTGAAGTTTGCATTTTAGGCCACTCTAGAGTCAATTAAACAGCACCATGATGGGTCAAAAGAAAAAGCTTTATTGAAAACAAACCTACTAGGTTGTTTGTTGTTCCAGATGAATTTCAGAAGTATTTGATCCACTTCTTTGAAAAATGTCATGGGTATCTTTAGAGGAATCGTGTTAAATCTGTACAATGCTTTTGGAAGTATTGCCATTTTAATGATGTTGATCCTGCCAATCCATGAGCATGGTATGTGTTTCCATTTCCGCGTGTCCTCTCTTATTTCTTGGAGCAGTGTTTTGTAGTTTTCTTTGTATAGATCCTTCACATCTTTAGTCAGGTTGACTCCAAGATATTTGAGTTTGTGTGGAACTAATGTGAATGGGATTGTTCTCTTAATGTCCATTTCTTCCCTATCATTATTAGTGTATAAAAAGGCCATTGATTTTTGTGTGTTAATTTTGTATCCTGCCACTTTGCTATACAAATCTATTATTTCTAGAAGCTTTTTGGTAGAGTCTTTAGGGTTTTCTAAGTAGAGTATCATGTCATCTGCAAACAGTGAGAGCTTGACTTCTTCCTTTCCTATCTGGATTCCCTTGATATCTTTTTCTTGCCTAATCGCTATAGCAAGTACTTCCAGTGCTATGTTGAATAGGAGTGGTGAGAGAGGACAGCCTTGTCTTGTACCAGAATTTAGAGGAAAGGATTTTAGTTTTTCTCCATTGAGGATAATATTTGCCACTGGCTTCTGGTAGATGGCTTTGACTATATTGAGAAAGGTTCCTTTTATTCCTATCTTGCTGAGAGTTTTCATCAAGAATGGGTGTTGAACCTTATCAAATGCTTTTTCTGCATCTATTGATATGACCATGTGATTTTTATTTTTTTTGTTGTTTATGTTGTGTATTATATTGATAGATTTACGGATGTTAAATCATCCTTGCATTCCTGGGATGAAACCTACTTGATCAAAGTGAATGATCTTCTTGATGAGGCACTGGATCCTGTTCGCCAGGATTTTGTTGAGGATCTTTGCATCTGTGTTCATCAGGGATATTGGTCTGTAATTTTCTTTTTTGGCAGCATCTCTATCAGGTTTTGGTATTAAGGTGATGTTGGCTTCATAAAAGCTATTTGGAAGTATTCCTGTTTTTTCGATTTCATAAAAGAGCCTGGCCAGAATTGGTAGTAGTTCCTCTTGAAAGGTTTGAAAGAATTCATTCGTGAATCCATCAGGGCCTGGGCTTTTGTTTTTGGGTAAATTTTTGATTACAGTTTTAATTTCCTCAATAGTGATGGGGGTGTTTAGATATGCTACCTCTTCTTTATTCAACCGTGGAAGGTTATATGAGTTCAGAAATTTATCCATTTCTTCCAGGTTCTCATATTTAGTGGCATAGAGTTTCTCAAAGTATTCTCTGAATACCCTTTGAATCTCTGCAGTATCTGTAGTGATCTCCCCCTTTTCATTTCTAATACGCGTTATCAAGTTTCTCTCTTTCTTTTGCTTTGTGAGTTTTGCCAATGGTCTATCAATCTTGTTTATTTTTTCAAATACTTCTGAAATTCATCTGGAACAACAAACAACCTCGAATAGCTAAAGCACTCCTTGGGAAAAGGAATATGGGAGGCATTACTTTCCCCAATTTTAAGTTGTATTACAAAGCAACAGTTATAAAAACAGCATGGTATTGGAATAAAAACAGACCCTCAGATCAGTGGAATAGGCTTGAGTACTCAGAGAAGGTTCCTCAGACATATAACCACCTTGTTTTTGATAAAGGAGCAAGAAATCCTAAATGGAGCAGGGAAAGCCTATTCAACAAGTGGTGTTGGCACAACTGGTTAGCCACTTGCAAAAAAGCGAACTCAGACCCACAGCTAACACCATGTACAAAGGTAAAATCCAAATGGATTAAAGACCTTGATATCAGAACTGAAACTATAAGGTATATAGAACAACATGTAGGTGAAACACTCCAGGACATTGAGACTAAAGGCATCTTTAAGGAGGAGACAACACTTTCCAAGCAAGTGGAAGCAGAGATAAACAGATGGGACTATATTAAGCTGAAAAGCTTCTGCATCTCAAAGGAAATAGTGCCCAGAATACAAAGGCCACCCACTGAGTGGGAGAAATTATTCACCCAATACACATCAGATAAAGGGCTAATATCCAAAATTTACAAGGTACTGACAGAACTATACAAGAAAAAAACAACTAACCCCATCAAAAAATGGGGAGAAGAAATGAACAGACACTTTGAAAAAGAAGAAAGGCAAATGGCCAAAAGGCACATGAAAAGATGTTCAACATCACTAATCGTCAGGGAGATGCAAATCAAAACTACTATGAGGTACCACCTCACGCCACTGAGATTGGCACACATCACAAAAAAGGAAAACAAGCAGTGCTGGCGGGGATGTGGAGAGAAAGGAACTCTTTTTCACTGCTGGTGGGAATGCCGTCTAGTACAACCTTTATGGAAAGCGATATGGAGATTCCTTCACAAACTGGAAATTGAGCTTCCATACGATCCAGCTATACCACTCCTAGGAATATACCCAAGAAACACAAAAATACAATACAAAAATCCCTTCCTTACTCCGATATTCATTGCAGCGCTATTTACAATAGCCAGACTCTGGAAACAACCAAGATGCCCTTCAACAGATGAGTGGCTGAAGAAACTGTGGTACATATACACAATGGAATACTATGCAGCCATCAGGAGAGATGAAGTCATGAAATTTTCCAATACATGGATGTACATGGAATCTATTATGCTGAGTGAAGTAAGTCAGAGGGAGAGAGAAAGACGCACAATGGTTTCACTCATCTATGGGCTTTAAGAAAAATGAAGGACATTTTTAACAGTATCTCAGAGACAAGAGAGATGAGGGCTGGTAGGTGCAGCTCAGGACATGCAGCTCATCACATAGAGTGATGAGTGCAGTTGCAGAGATGACTACACTGAAAACTATCATAGAATGTGAATGAATGAGGGAAGTGGAAAGCCTGTCTCGAGTACAGGTGTAGGGGGGTGGGGAGGAGGGAGATCTGGGAAATTGGTGGTGGGAATGTTGCACCGGTGAGGGGGGGTGCTCTTTACATGACTGTAATCATACAACTATAATCATGTTTGTAATCACGGTGTTTAAATAAAGATAAAAAAAAAAGAAAAATTACTCAAAAAATTAAAAAAAAAAAAAGAAAACAAACCTACTAGTCAGAAGATGGCAGACTCAAGTTCTCAAAGCCAGTCTTTTCTGCACAAACAGCAACAAGAAGTTTTATAGAAAATGAACATGGAAAAAAAGAGTAAACTTCAATTTCACTATCACAATGTACCTTAAATATAACTGTGAAAGGCTTGTAATTCACATTGGTCACAATATAAATTATTAAAAAAATAAAGAGCAAACTACAGAGTAATAGATTCCAGAATAAATCATAAAATATCTTTTTGGACTGATTTCCTTACCCATGTTAACTACATATCTGCTAACAAAGGAAAGGTTTCTCCAATGAGGGAAGGGTAAACTAACTGAGAATAAGCTGGTTTTGGGTTTGGTATAATATTAGACAGTTTAGACATCTAGGCTTTATCTTTTGCATTGATCAATGCAAATTCAGTATAATGAGGACGCCTAAATTGACATTGAGAAAATGCATAAGCCAGAACCTTGTCTACAGTGATACATAGGTTTTTAACAGCATGCTGGCAATGTTTTCCCCCATTTTAGATTTAGATTTAAGATTTAACCAGATTGTACTACTTTTTAAATTACACAACTAGTGAGAGTCTAAATTTGATTTCAGCACTGGAAAGACTTCTGTAACTGATGTTGCCCAGTCAGAGTTATTATAATTGTAGTGATTAGAATTTATAAACATTGATACTGTTTAAATTTAAGGTAAAACTTTGAATATCTCCATACTCAATAAGAGGATGAAATAAAAAGTTCTGTTGTTTCTAATTAAGTCAAAGTAATGATTCAAGCCACTCTCCTAACTGCTTTTAGAATCAAATACCCAAAGTCTTAGATTGATTGGGGCATTGTTACTTCAGATTTAACATCATTTATTTTCATTGTTGTTTTCATGGAATGCAACATTATTAAGGATTAGAACTATTAACATGGAACTAAAAAGATCAATATATTTCGCCCGCTCGTTATTTGTGGGAATTTGTGTGTATATGAATTCACCATTTCACACATCTCAAATCTGCACAACCATACTTAAAGAAAGCGTTCATAAAAGTGAATGTTTCTGTCAAATTAAAAAGCAATTCAGAAAAGAGCTTCCCTGCAGTGTGTTCTGCAATTTGAGAAGGAGTGAATATCTTCTTTACAAAATTACTTAGTGGGTCCTTTGAAAAGTTTACATGTGTTATTATTTTGAGGCTTGATGTAAAGGAAAGGGAGGTATCTCAAAGAGTTCGCTGGCTTTTGTTTACTCCCCATTTACATAGCAAATTCAGCCAACAGTGTTTTTAATAAAAAAATGGTCAGAACTAAATACCTAAGCCAAAGTCAACAACAATAGAATCAAGAGACCCAAACTATAACAAGCTAAACCCAAAATGGACTTGTTATAAAGGTAGACCCAGGACTAAGCGTGGAAGTACAGCATGCATGCTAGAAACTCTGGTGGAGAGAAGTCGACACTGGTCGTGGGAATGGCCCTAATGAACTGTCACTAAATGCCTGAAAAGCAACAATAGTCTCAATAAAAATTTAAAAATAAAGAATATTTAGACCTTAAAATTAATTTATTTTTATCATTGCACCATAATTTGCAATATTGTTTACTATATATATCGTTTCTTGCATAACCCTCTACCAGAGTGTCCAGTTACAGAAATTTAATAAACTTATCGGTATCTAATAATAAAGCTTGTAATATTCTTATAGAACACACTACAAGTTATGAGAGCAACATTATTAAGAATATTTCATGAATCTAGATCAAACCAAATTATCCCAAAGACTTCTTTATGCTTTTGCCTTCTGTCCACAGTTCCACTAATTTTAGGGACTTCCAAAAACAGGCCTCCAAGGTCTTGTTCTCTTTTAGAAGAGAAACTGAGAAGCTTTTCTCTATCTCTGTGTGGCATCTACAAGAAGGGGGGAAGTTATTTGACACTGAGAATGATCAACTAGACCTTCAGTTTATACAAGTTATATATCATTAAAAAACATTTCTTAAATATTGCTTAGGAATTTTGATGTATCCAAAAATATTATCTTTTATTGCTGAGACTCAACTGCCAAAATAGGAATAGCACCAATAAACTTCAGAATGATCCATATGAAAATTTAATATTCATTCAGCATAAGTCCCAAAAGTTTCCTTGGATTCTCTTATCAGTATTCTATTTCAACTATAAAGTTGAGACAGAATTTTTTTTCAGTAAGACCTTCGTAATATAAAATATTCAATGTGTCACATTAAATCATTGAAAACTATTGTATATAGGTGTTAGTGTATAGAAGTGAGAGATAGAGAAAGAGAGAGAGAGTTTTGTGAACATCACTGTGCTCGTAGAAAATAGTTACTAGTACAAAGGTAAAGGAACAAGCTTTGGAAATTTAATTGTACAAAGCGAAGATATCCCAACTATTACTTTACAAAATGAAAGAAATATTTTTTCTTAGGAAAGACTATAAAAATATGAATTATAAGTACCTCTGCAAACAAGGAGAACTTGTTTTTATATTAAGGAATTAAGATAAAAATAAGAAAATGACAATTAAAATTTCTTTGACTAAAACCCACTACACATACAAAATAGAATTATAAATTTAATAGATTTTATGTTTTTATTAATATATTTTGTGGAATACAGCTTTAAATGTTAGGAACTAAATCAATTTAAATTAGGTGAACTAAATTCAGATTTAAATATTTAGTTAAGTATGTAATAAATATTATGATTAAGTTATAATTTATATTAACTCCGTTTAGTGGGCACTAGGCAGTTCTAACATTGGGTAGAAATTATTAGAAAAAATAAATTTAAAAAGAAAATTTTAAAATAGATTTCAATTACATGCCAAAAACTTATAAAATTATAACTTATTGAATTAATTTATATAATTTTTTCAGAAACACCATACATTCTTTTATTTGACTTTCTATAGTTTCTCTCAAATTCATCATGTCTGGGTCACTTAATAGTCTAATTAAATATGGATTCTTAGAAGGTCTGTTCTTCTGTCCTTACTGTTGAAGGTGCTCCCATGTGTGGTTGTCCTGTCAGTGCTTTTGTTCCTGATCTGGGAATATATTTTGCATAAGTGTTTACACCAGCATTGCCCATTAGTACTTTTTCTGATGACAAAAAGGTTATATGTCTATAAATGGCTATGAACATCAGAGTAATAATTGCTACCACTAGGAAATTGATTTTTAGATAAAAATTCTCATTAATTTATAGAATTTTATTTGTTACTACCTATCAGAGAGTCATGAAATCTTCATGAATTAATTAAAATATTATACAACATTTATATATTGTCAGTACAATTTTTCATCAACTGTGAATGTGTGAATATGTCTTGATGTGAACACAACTATCTGTAGGACAGACACCTTAAGGAATTAGGAGTAACCCCTGAGTGTCACTGGGTGTGGCCCAAAAACCAAAAAAAAAATAAAATAAAATAAAGAAATTATATGGAGGGCCAGAGAGACAGCATGGAGGAAAAACATTTGCCTAGATGCAGAAGGATGGTGGTTCGAATCCCGCATCCCATATGGTCCCCTGAGCCTGCCAGGGATGATTTCTGAGCATAGAACCAGGAGTAACCCATGAGAGCTGCCAAGTGTGACCCAAAAACCAAAAGAAAAAAAGAAAAAGAAAAAGAAATTATATGGGTGCATTTTAATAGTATGGCAGCTATTCACTAGAAAAGTTTATTAGCAGAATTCTGAAGAAATGAGTCATCTAGAAATGACCCATATTACTAAGGAATTTTTTAACTACAAAATAAATTTTTCCCAGTTGTTCTATTTTACTGAGTAAATAATCCACAAAGGTATGTGTACAATAGAAAAAGGAGTTGCATGCACTAGAGAGCTAGTTTACAAAAATGATTCCAATATTTTTATTTTATTTATTTATTTATTTATTTATTTATTTATTTATTTATTTTGGTTTTTGGTTTTTGGGTCACACCCGGCGGTGCTCAGGGGTTACTCCTGGCTGCCTGCTCAGAAATAGCTCCTGGCAGGCATGGGGGACCATATGGGACACTGGGATTCGGACCAACCACCTTAGGTTCTGGATCAGCTGCTTGCAAGGCAAGCACCACTGTGCTATCTTTCCGGGCCCCAAATGATTCCAATTTTAGATAAGTTTTTACACTGAGTTTTTCAGCAGAATTGGCATTATAAAGCCATTTTTGAGCAACACAAGATATCTATTTGTTTGAACTTGAAGTCTAGACATTTATGTCACAAACAAAATTCTGCTTTATCTCAATATCATTCACTCCCATTGTCTAGCCTTGGGCAAGATTATTCTCATTGCAATATTAAAGTCACACATGTAAACAACAGATCATAACAAATGGTATGACTATTTTTTGTTCAAACAAGTATAATTACAATATCATAACACTGATAAGAAAAAACTGCTATACTCAACCAAATTACCTGATTCATAAAACACTCATGATTCCTTAAGCATAGATGATTCTCTTAATAATTTTGGATTAAGATTGAAATTACATTAAGAATGATAGTAGAAATGATTTTATATGTTTTCTTAAAAGCCTAGTATTTTATGCAAGAATATCATATAATTTATAAGAAAATTTTTAAAAATACTTACTCTTGAAAAGACACTTTCCTAATCAGGTTAAAGAGAATTAAATTTTCGTATTCATAAAATAGAAAAGATAAAATCAAGAGGTAATGAAAAAATATTGCATAAAACAATGTCTATGTCCTCAGATAACTTTCATCTTAGAAGTTCTGACTTTGAATGTTATAACTAGACTTCTGACCTCTGGAAATATATTTAGCAGAGGTATATGATCTTGCTATCATTTTAAAATTAAAAAAATGTTAAATCCAATACATTTGACTTGGGTTTCAAGAAATGTGAACAAAAGGGCATTGCAAAGTTTTATATATAAATGAAGAAAGTAAAGTCAGATGTATCCCTTACATCTTTTTAAAAAATCCAAAATAGAAGCAAATATCATTTAAATCATATTTTTACATATTTTATTAGCATTTGGATATTATATATGTAAAATTTCTATCTCCTCCTACCATAAAGTGGCAGAAATTATAAATTCAATTATTGCAGTAAAATATTTTATCTTTTGATCTAGAAAATGCAGCAATCATAAAAGAATTCTCTATTAATGCTTTATAATGAATGCATGAATCTCTTGTTTCAGCACTTTTAGTCTTTAACAAAGTAAAAGGAGCAAACCTAGATTGTTCATTAATCAATTAATTTTTAAATATTTAAACTATGTTGAGAATCTCAATCAACAAAATTGAGAAGAATCAGACATAGTATCTGTTCTCAAGAAACATACAAGAAAATTATGACAGGTACATAAACAACATGCAATATGATATTGGAAATGCTAAAAGAAAAATCTGGGTGGGAAAATACTATCAATATAAGGGATTCCTTTTTAAAATAATAACAATAATGATGAGCTAAAATATTTCATGTGTATTATATTCAATTTTTGAAATCTGAACACGTTTTTTAGATAGGTCAAATCTGAAACAACTTTTGATGGGTCAAAATAGCTCTAGTTTGATGGATATTATTTAATTCATAACTAGAATGACATTGGATTATTGTGCAGTTGATAACTATTTATTATGGGAATATATTTAAGGTATACAGAAACTTTAAGGAAAATAATTATGAATTAAACAAGTAACTCAGAGGCTGAGAGACTGTATGGTGGTTAGGACACATGTTTACCTGCCCCAATCCTGCATCACATGGTCTCCAGAACATCTTGAGTGCAGCCCTGTAATACCCTCTCCCTTCACCAACACCCTAACACCACTAGGAGTAGCCCTGAATGCTCCCAGAACAACCAGAATGATCTGGTGTCCCTGATACCACAGAACAAAAAGCATCACGTCTGGGGACACTCCTTGTGTTGAATCACCTCTCAGATTGGTTGAGAATCTCTTTGAGGACCACTGAGAGATAGGACCACTGTCACACAGTTCCTCAGAACATATTTTATTAAAAACTATAATATATTTGTAATAATGTAATAATATCTATATTTTTATGAATAGAAATGTAGACACATAAGACCTATATGATCCAAATATATGTAATGGATGTACATTTAAAGTTTTAATAGCAATTATCATTATTGTAGAAATATAAATCATTGGCCTACTTTTATGCTTTTTAAGATGTTAAGCATGAATAACTTTCCAACTGGAAGTAGGCATTTTTAATATAAATACTATTGTTAGGCTTGATTTTGTTATCTCATTTTTGAGTAATAAGAAATATTTTGAAATTCCAAGTTAATATTTTCCTTTTTCAGCAAATGGTATCCAAATATGTACAAATTTTAATAAAATACAATTAAAATTGTGCACATTGTTAGAACATGTTTTTTTACTGCATGCTTTGTTGATTCTGGAACTATGAGAATTTGGTAGTGTCAGGCAAAAAGTTTAACAGGAAGAGACACTAAATTTGAAGACCCTCTTGTCTGGTAGAGGTAGTAATAAGGGCTGATGCCAAGAACATATCATTTCAAACATATATCTAATGATCTTTAAAACTTATAGATCATGAAGTATTTTGGAATTGCTATTACATTTACCAACTACATTAATATTAATTGTAAAAGAAATTGCCAAGTACATAGATTAAAAAATTCTTTGAAGATATTACTGATGTATGATGTACAGATCAAGCAAATAACTCCTGCTTTAATATATAAAATTAAGTATAACTTTCTCTGACATATATTGTAAGATTATCATTATTATATTAAAAATTAAAATAAATTTTGTATATAATTTCTTTTCAGAGATTCTATTCTGTCAATCTCTTTATAGAGAACTTGTTATAAGAAAATATTTATCAATAAATATTATTAGCATTCTAATTTTTATTATACCATAAACTGAGTTTCTTTTTTTTCTTTTTATTAAATTTTTATTTAAACACCTTGATTACAAATATGACTGTGGTTGGGTTACAGTCTTGAAAAGAACACCCCTTTACTAGTGGAATGTTCCCATCACCAATGTCCCAAATCTCCCTCCTCCCCACCCCAACTCCACTTGTACTCTAGACAACCTTTCTATTTCCCTCATTCATTCACTTTGTTATGATAGTTCTCAAAGTAGTTATTTCTCTAATTGCACTCATAATTCTTTATGGTGAGCTTCATGTAGTGAACTGAATCTTCCAGCCCTTCATCTTTTGTCTCTGAGAATTATTGCAAAATTGTCTTTTATTGTTCTTAAAAACTCATAGATTAGTGTCTGTGTCTGTCTCTCTCCCTCTGGCTTATTTCACTCAGCATAATAGATTTCATGTACATCCAGGTGTAGGAAAATTGCATGACTTCATCTCTCTTGATGGTTGCATAATATTCCATTGTGTATATGTACCACAGTTTCTTTAGCCATTCATCTGTTGAAGGACATCTTGGTTGTTTCCAGAGTCTGACTATTGTAAATAGTACTGCAATGAATATAGGTGTGAGGAAGGTATTTTTGTATTGTATTTTTGTGTTCCTAGGATATATCCCTAGGAGTGGTATAGCTGGATCCCTAGGAGTGGTATAGCTGGATCGTAATAAACTGTGTTTCTTCAAAATTATGAATCCATTCTTTAATTCTGGTTAACTATACAAAGTTGACTTCAAGATTACCACACACATTAAAATTGAAAGAACTAAGCTTAATTTTACAATTAACTTTAACACAGGAAAATTTTCGTGAAAATCTGTTGCCCTAAAAATGCTTCAAAATAATGTAAAAGTAGTCACAAACAATGCAAAAGCATAGTTCAAGAGGAACATTATTCCAGAATGGCTAAGATTAAAGAGTTTATTGTTTGTTTACTCCTTCAAAGAAAACAAATGCCATTGAGAAAATGTATTAGGCAATTTAACATTTGACAATTGGAAAATTGGGCAATTTAACAGTATGAATCACTAACTACTCCTTCTGGAGGGCAATTTGTCCTGCTGCATGTTGTGAATTACTGAGGACTGGTTTAGCTATGGTGATAATCAAGATAAGATAGAGAAGTCAATTCAATTCAATTTAATTCAGCAAGTACTCTTTGACTACTACTTTGTTCTGCCAGACTGCAAGACAGTGCCAGTTCTGAAAACAAATGCCCACAGAAGATCTGGATTTAGGAGTTCATAATATGAGATGCACAACAAGTTACATGTCAGTTTTCCAGGGTACAAAGTGAGGATTAAAACTATAATATAAATAAAATCAGAATCATAGGTCTAAACACTTTCACCATGTAAAAATAAGAAAATATCACTTTCTCAAATGCAAATAGTATATGTTCCTTCATCAGCTTCCATCTAAAATGATTACTGAGGGTCCAGAGCAATAGCACTACAATAGGGCATTTGCCTTGCATGCTGCTGACCCAGGACCTAAGCTGGCTCAATCCCCTGCATCCCATGTGGTCTCTCTGAGCCTACCAATAGTGATTTCTGAGCATAGGGCCAGGAGTAACCCTGAGCTCTGCCAGGTGTGGCCTCAAAACACCAAAATAAAATAAAATGATCACTGATCAAAAATTCCATCTCCAAATGATATTTTAATGCTATTTATTATCATTTAAAATGATATTTAAAGCTTCTGAATTAATCAAGAAAGTTGAGGTATGTATAAATTGCATTGTCTTATTCCTAACATCATAAATCCATGTATCTCTGATTAAAGAAATTTGTATCTCTGAATTAAAGAAATTTGCTTCTATATTTATGTTCAGTATTAAATTGGAAAGGCATAAGTAAAAAGTATTTTTATTACCTATATTACCTATATTTTACCTAAATACTACTTATATTTATATTACCTATATTACCTCAAACACTTCTGTTAATCTTTCTTCATCGTCCTTTCAGTAATTCCTGGTTCACTTGGTTTAGATCAAAATAAGGTTGGGAGTGCATATTCTGTTAATATCTCATCAGAAGCAAAGAGAAAAAGGCATTTTCCTTAACTAAAGTTGATATCTCTCTTTTGACTTTGGTAATTTCTCTCACTAACTTCAACTGATTGTGCCTCTGAGTGGCAAGTTACAATAAGGCCAGAGGGCTTCTCACAGACACTTGGTGAGGGGTAAATAAAATGGTACAATTTAGTGTGGAAGTCACCAGTTCACATGCACATGGCTTATTCCTGGCCATGCACTCAAGGATCACTACCTGTGACTTAAGGTTCTAAAGATACAACTAGGTCTATACTTCCTACAAGAACTGGACTATTGTTCTTGCTTGTTATTTGTGTTCTTTTTCTATCTCTCTTTTATTTAAAAATTTTATAAAGGCTACACCCAGTTTTGGGCATATGGGCCATACTTGGAACACCTGACCCATCCCTGATGGATAGTGCTAGAGTCTGCAGTGCTAAGGAGCCTTGTGGTGCCAGGGATTGAACTCAGAGACCGGTATATGCTAAAGGCATGCATTATCACTGGAACTACCTCCCTGACTCACCACACTCTCATTTGTACACTTCCAAATGGATCTACATTATCAACACACAATAACTATCCCAGTGTTTGTTCAATTAGCTTTCTTCCTCTAATTCTCTCACCTTTAAACTATATTTGCTCTTCTTACTATGTTCTGTCAGAGGACAAAATATCAAGACTGCTCCAAAGACATAACTTCTTTTCAAAGACATAACTTTTAATTATAGCTTCTTTCACTCTCCCAAATCCTTTTATTTATTCTTTAGAAGCCAGTATCCTTTGACTTGACAAAAAGAGAGGGAAAGGAATTTAAAATAGAGTTGGCAGGTGGGACTTATGACAAACCTGGGCTTGATTCCTGGTCTCACAATGCCAGGGTGATACCTGAGCTTGTTGAGTGTGGCCCCTAGACAAAGAGAGAGACAGAGAGAAATTAAAATTATCTTTCTTCAAGTGAAAGACAAACACTTTTCTCTTTCCTTCTCTCTTCTTTCTCTCTTTTTGTTTTTGGATGACATTTAATGGTGTTGAAGGCATACTTCTAATTCTATCTTAGGGATCACTCTTGGCTGTGCCCTGGGAGGATCATATATGGTGCCTTGGTTGACCATGTGAAAGGCAAATACCCTTCCTGATATTCTATCACTCTGGCTTAAATTTTTTAAATTTTCTAATGGTTGGGAGGGGTGATCAAGTTGATTTGGCTACATTTTAATAATCACTGGACAAAATTCTCAAGTCCGCTATTGTCAGCTCAGTTTTTTGTGTTTGGGTTTTTGGAAGGTCACCCAGTGGCACTCAGGGGTTACTCCTGGTTCTGCTCTCAGAAATTGATCCTGGCAGGCTCGGTTGACCGTATGAGATGTCAGGAATCTAACCTGGTCGTCCTGGGTTAGCTGCATACAAGGCAAATGCCCTACCACGGTGATATCGCTTCTGCCCCATCAGCTCAGTAACAGACAAAATTAAAGATCTCCCTAAAAGGTCCAGATACTGATCTCTAGGAACTCTGTGAGATGTTTCATAGCAAAGAAGAATTGTTTTTTTTTTCTTTCTTTAGGGGAGAGCGTGGATGCAGTCCCCCACTACCACAAATTATGCAGTTGAGTTTCCCATATTTGGGGAAATCGCAGGGGTCAGCACACCCGGAGTGCAATGGGTGAGCCTCATCCTGGGGAAACCACCTTTGTGATCATGGTATTTCCCCTTCCAGGCAAGTATAGCAAAGGAGAATTTAAGTTTACTAGTAATCACAAGGTTCATTAAAGGTAGACAAAGAACAAGAACAATCAATGCTCGTGGAGGAGTGGAGAGAAAGGAACTCTCAGTCACTGCTAGTGGGAATGCCATCTAATCCAGCCTCATGGAAAACAATATGAAGATTTCTCAAAAAACTGAAATGGAGCTCCCATATGATCCAGATATACTACTCCTAGGGATATACCCTAGGAACACAAAAATACAATACAAAAATCCCTTCCTCACACCTATATTCATTGCAGTGCTATTTACAATAGCCAAAATCTGGAAACAACCAAGATGCCCTTCAACAGATGAATGGGTAAAGAAACTATGGTACATAGATACAATGGAATATTATGCAGTGTCATGAGAGATGAATGAAGTCATGGAATTTTCTTATTTATGGATGGACATGGAAACTGTTATGTTGAGTGAAATAAGTCAGAGGGAGAGAGAGATCAAGACAGAATAGTCTCATTCATCTATGGATTTAAGAAAAGTAAGACATTGTTGTAATAATACCCAGACAATAGAGATGAGGGTTGGAAGGAACAACTCACGATACCACAAAGAGTGGTGAGTGCAGTTAGAGAAATAACACTACTAACAAATATCATGACAATATTAATGAGTGAAAGAAGTAGAATGCCTGTCTCAAATACTGGCAGAGGGTGGGGGAGGAGGAAAATGGGAGGCATTGATGCTGGGAATGTTGCACTGGTGAAGGGGGTGTTCTTTTTATGACTGACCCAACTACAAACATGTTTGAAATCATGGTGCTTATGAAGGTATTATTTAAAAAAGAATCACATTCAATCCCTATTTAAAAAAGTAGACAAGGAAAGCAGAAAATTAATATCATTAATATGAAAAATGCCAAAACTGGCTTTGAAGACTGAAAGAGAGAATACATTAAGGAATGGGGATAGCTTTTGAAGGAAGCACAAGAAAATACATGATCTTTTAATAGTGGTATTGAACCTCAAGTTTTTTTGAACAACCTGAATCAAAATTGTAAAAATTTTAAAAACCATTGTCTTAAATTCCAAGACACAGAGGAATAGGAGTAGTGAATGTCCAGTCTGCAGTCTTATTCAGCCCATAAACTCCTGTGCTCTGATCCTAGTTATGGATGGGACAAAAATATGTACTTCTCATTGCTGGTCTGTCTAGATGTATTGTTTGGCCTAGAGAATGATTTCATCAATATCTAAATGGAGCTCAACAGAATAGATGTTCTCCAAACTTTCCATTGAGTCCCCAGAATGTCTGAAATCCTGCATATACTCTGGTTCTGCTCAGTGAGACCTACAATGTACTTCTGATTTGTAGAACTGTAAAATAGCAATTTGGAATTTTTTATGATATAAGATTAATTTTCATTGTTTCAGTAACAATAGGAAAATTATGTTTTACTCAATATAATGTGTGGATACAGATCTGATAGAAGGGCTTTAATGCATTTTGAAATCACTTTGAACATAGTGTAAAATATGAATATTAATTATTTTTTTCATGTGACTAGTTTTTCCAACATAATTTGTTGAATAGATTTCTTTGCTCATTTCATAATCTGTTTTCCTTTGTAAAGATTAGCTGTCCAGGTGTCTGAAGATCTGGCTCTAGGCTCTCAGTTCTAGAGCCTTTCTTTATTCCAGTACTATCTTGTCTTGATTATGGTGGTTTAACAGTACAAATTAAAATTTGAGAAAGAGAAATCTCCATCTTTTTTTCTAGGAGTTATATTGTTGCATATAAGTTTCAGAAAGATTCTGTCAAAAAGTATCATGGATATTTCATAGGAACTATATTGAATCTGTCTTTATAGTGCTATGGGTAGAATTGTCTGTTTCATTTGTTCATTTTTGAGTCACACCCAGTGGTATTCAAGGCTCACTCATGACTCTGACTTAGAAATTACTCCTGGCAGGGTTTCTGAACCATATAGGATGCCAGAGATCAAACTTAGGTCAGCCACATGCAAGGCAAATGCCCTACCCACTGTGCCATTGCTCTGGCTCCCAGGATTGCCATATTAACAACATTACTCTTTTTTAATCTATGAACATATTATGTCTTTTATTTCTGTGTGCCTTTTATTTTAGTGTTTAACTATAATTTTATTTGCATAATTATTTCCCTTTTTTGCTTTAGCTGATAACAAGATACTTCATTTTATAAGTTACAATTGTTAATGGAATTTTTTTTAAAAAATTCTCTCCCACTTCATTCTATGCATAATGCCTTGAATTCTGTGTGTTTATTTTGTAAACAATTTACTTCACAGGTTTATTGTTTTCAAGAACTTTCTTTGTAAAATGAGTAGGGTTTTTTAACTATATAATCATCAAATCTGAAAATAGTGGTAGTTTGCTTTCTTTCAATCTGGATTCCCTTAATATCTCTTTCCTCTCGAATTTCTGTGACAAGGACTTTCAAAAAAATAAAATATAAAAACATTGCAGCCATATCAATCAAAGAAACTTATACATCACAAAGAAATGATGCCTTGTTAAAAGGCATTCCCACTTGTATTTCTTCTTTGAGGAAGTGACTGTTCATTTCTTCTCCCCATTTTTTGATGGGTTTAGATGTGTTTTTCTTGTTAGGTTCTGTCAGTACCTTGTATATTTTAGAGATTAGCCCTTATCTGATGGGTATTGGGTGAATAGTTTCTCCCATTCTGTGGATGGCTTTTGTATCCTAGGCACTATTTCCTTTGAGATGCAGAAACTTCTCAGCTTAATATGTCTCTATCTGTTTATCTCTGCTTCCACTTGTTTGGAAAGTGCTGTTTCCTCCTTGATAATGCCTTTAGTCTCAATGTTATAATGTCTTACCTATATGTTGTTCTATATACCTTATGGTTTTAGACCTGAAATCAAGGTCTTTGATCCACTTGGATTTGACCTTGGTCCATGGTGTTAGGGTGTCTGAATTAGCCTTTTTGCAAGTGGCAAACTAGTTGTGCCCACACCACTTGTTGAAGAGGCTTTCCTTGCTTTTTTAAAAATTTCTTGTCCCTTTGTCAAAAATGAATTGATTGTATGTCTGGGGAACATCCTCTGAATACTGAAGTCTATTTCACTGATCTAAGGATATGTATTTATTCTGATACCATGCTGTTTTAATAACTAAATGGCCAAAAAGACACATGAAAAAATGCTCCACATCACTAGTCATCAGGGAGATGCAAATCCAAACAACTATGAGGTACCACCTCACGCCACAGAGACTGGCACACATCACAAAGAACAAGAACAATCAGTGCTGGCAGGGATGTGGAGAGAAAGGAACTCTCTCTCATTCACTGATGGTGGGAATGCCATCTAGTCCAGTCTTTATGGTAAACAATATGAATATTCCTTAAAAAGAACTGGATATTGAGTTCCCATATGATCCAGCTATAACACGCCTAGGGATATATCCTAGGAACACAAAAATGCAATTCAAAAATCCCTTCCTCACACCTATATTTACTGCAGTGCTGTTTACAATAGCCAAACTCTGGAAACAACCAAGATGTCCTTCAACAGATGAATGGCTAAAGAAACTGTGCATTGCCCTTTGATTGTGAGGTGAAACGAGAGGACGCTCCACATCCTGACTTCAATGTAGGATATGAAGATTCCAGGATCTTTAATACAGAAACATGATACCAACAACAGAGACTGTGTGAAAAATAAAAGTGTGTTGGCACTACAGACAGTGTCTTGGATTGGACAATCTAGCTTGCCTGGAGCCTAGAGTTGGTCTTGTGCCAGGAAACTTCAGGGATCGGGTCTCTTTGTATTTAGGCCAAGGTTATTTCTTTCCATGTCCCTCATATTTTGGTGGGCCTATGCAAACAACAATTGCCACTCTAACACCATTTTTACTGTGCTCCTTTGACTCTAATCCTTAAAAAGAACCCACTTAAAATTTGAGGTTAACTTAAGCTAATATGCATGTATATGGAAACGTAAAAAAATACTATGCCTGTAATGTTTAAGGAGTTACGTATGTTTTATGGCTTTAGATTGCCTTGTGTGCTATTAAGAAATATTATAATGTGTTACAATCTGGGGACTTGAGGGACAAAGTAATTGTACATGGATTCTGTCTTATTTATCTTAATGTTCTTTGGCTGAAATTTCAAAGTTAAGATATCAGCAAGGGGACTTCTGAGAATTATGTTATGGGTGATTGTCCTTTCACTGTAACTTTACCTTGTCCTCTTTCTTTGCATCCTTGTTCTCATAATTAAAAATAAAAAAATTAAAAATAAAACTGTGGTACATATCCACAATGGAATATTATGCAGCCATCAGGAGAGATGAAGTCATGCAATTTTCCAATACATGGATGTACATGAAATCTATTATGCTGAGTAAAATAAGTCAGAGAAAGAGAGATAGACACAGAGTAGTCTCATTAAAATTAAAGACATTATTGTTATAATGCCCAGAGACAATAGAGATGCAGTTTGGGAGAAACGGCTCACAATATGAAGCTCACTACAAAGAGTAGTGAGTGCAGATAGTGAAATAACTACACTAACAACTATTATGACTATCTTAATGAGTGAAAGAAGTAGAATGCCTGTCTTGAATACAGGCAGGGGTGGGAAAGGAGGAAGGGGACACTTGTGGTGGAAATGTCCCACTGGTGAAGGGGGGTATTCTGTTTATGACTTAAATAAAGATTTTGTATTAAAAAGAGACATTCCAAATGCTTAGAGATAATATTAGCTCACCATTCATCTGTCAGTGTATTAATATCCATGATAAATAAAACACATGTAAGACTTTAAAAAAAAAAAACAAGAGGGCCCGGAGAGATAGCACAGTGGCGTTTGCCTTGCAAGCAGCCGATCCAGGACCAAAGGTGGTTGGTTCGAATCCCGGTGTCCCATATGGTCCCCGTGTCTGCCAGGAGCTATTTCTGAGCAGACAGCCAGGAGTAACCCCTGAGCACCGCCGAGTGGCCCCCCAAAACAAACAAACAAACAAACAAAACAAACAAAAAAAAAACAAGAAATTCCTTTAAAAAATAGAGGGAATATATGAACAGAAACTTTCTTAATGTAGAAATACAATATGAAACAGCTAACAGATATGAAAAAATGTTCTTCATTACTTGTCATTAGGGAAATACAAATAAAATAGCAATGAATATTACCTCACACAAATGAAACTGACACACATTAATAAGAACAAAAATAGGCAATACTGATATGGATATGGGGAAAAGGAAACCTTATTAATGGTTCATAAGAATGTTAACTGGTTCAACCTTTAGGAAAAACAATGTGGACACTTCTTAAAAAGCCAAGGCTTGAGCTTCCATACAATCCAGTAATTTCACTTCTTGGAGCCTACTCCAAGGGCACAAAAGCACTATTTCAAAAAGGTATCTGAAATAGTTCATTGCACTCCTATGTTCATTGCTTTACTATATAAAATACCCAAATTATGGAAATATTCCAACCATCAAAAACAGATGACTGGATAATGAAACTGTGGGGTATATGCACAATGGAACACTATTCAGTTATAAGAAATAAGGAAACCATGCAGTTTGACACTATGTGAATAAAACTAGGGGTATTATGCTCAAGAAAACCAGTCAAAAGGAGAGGGACAAATACATAATGACCTTTCTCATAAGTGTAGTATTAAGAAGCAGAAGAATAACAAATGATGGAAGACAATAGAACCTGAAAACTGGTTTTTAAGAACTGAGCTCATTAAGGGCATGATGGGTGGTTGATGGGAGGGTCCGTGAAACAATTGCTCAAGGAGCAAACACTCTGACACAGGGATGATGTTAAATATTATGATGTAAACACTGTATGCGTGAAACCCTTTCATGAACAGTGTTATAAATCAAAGCACCATAAATTGCTTTAAAAAGAAAAACGTATCCCCCAAACTTTCTGTTTTTTGACTAAGATATCTCCACATCATAAATTACAGGAGCAAAATTTCTCTTATACTTTAAAAACACAGTGTGATGTGTAAGATGGTAAACTAGGCTGCTATTCAGATTCAATACACTCTTTCTGGGACCCTGATTGTTTCCATTTATTTTTTTCTTAAGAAATATAATATATGCAAGAAAATGTATTTTATCAATGTCAAAGAACTTTTCATCCTGTTTGCATTGATACTGCTGGCTTGAATACATTAAAGAAATAATGTATGCTAGGCCAAGTTATAGTAAATGAATTCCATAGCCAAGTATCAATCTCTGTCCAGGAAAAAGACATTCTTGGGATCAATTCAGACCCTCTGTACTAGGGCAAGAGGGAAGGTGTTTTTCCTGGGCAGCAGTCTCTGGCCTTCCTGTGAGGAATAGATACAGGTAAGAACCTCTAGAATATGGTTACATTAATAGGAGATTTATCTCTGTAACAAAGTAATTGGAATAAAGAGACAAATGATAGTAGCTTGCCTCTCCCAGGGATATCTTCCTGCCTTGATTGGGGACTAGAGTGAGGTCACACTGACCTTGACCATTGCCCCCAAATTAGCACCTTAAACATTTGAAGCTGGTGGCAGGAGGTGGAGAAAAGCAAATGTCATAGACACTCACTGTTCCATTGACTTTGTTGAATCAATGTTTCTCTATTGGCCATAAACACTTACAAAATTTTTTAGAGATTTTAATTAACATTATTCTTTTTTAAAAATATTTCTCATTATTATGCTTGTTTTTCTGGGGAGCAGCTGTGCCAAGATTCTATGCTATCATTCAGGAGGTAGGTTTATTGAGTTGGATTTTTAATCACTTTACACTCATAAAACCACCCTTTTTGTCTCCCATTGTACTTTAGCAAAAACACAACTTATTTGTTATTATTTCAATTTCTTGAACTTTAGAAACATGTGCTTAGGAAGCAGCATATCAGGCTGGGTAAGGCCAGGTATACGATTATAACTGTTAGAAGTCAGAGAGACCAATATGTGGAGAAACCTGTTCCCCTGCACTGCAAAGTCTATTTTTATTTCCTTAATTTGTCAATTGATGCTTACTTTTATAATATTTTCTCCCCAAAAGTTTTGTCACTTTAGATTCTTTTCTGTACTATAAGCTGTCCAGGTATTTGTTAAAGCAGGAAGAAGTTTTATTTAAATATTGCACTATGTAGAATTATTATAAATGATTTAACTGAAATCTGTGCTATAGAAGGCAGAGAATAGATTGTACAAGTTCACTTTTATTGCAGTACATAAATATAGTTTAGGAATTCTAGAGATGTCAATGGACGTTTTATTGTGTCACTTTTCTGTTACACAATGATGACCAAGGAATTCGAGTTGAGAAGAAACTGTCACCAAAACAGTTTTTTCTCAACAAAAGTGATAACTAGACACAAAAATCTGCTACAGAAAACCAAATAGTTTCTCCACCCCATTGGTTACAGCAGGAAATAACCAGTGGTAGATGGAACATGATGTCTGTCTCATTTCTATCTTCTTAACTTCACACAGGGCATTTAAGAAACAGCATTTTTATATCTAGAATGCTAATGACGAGGAAATGAAGTACGGAGTTTTCCAAGACATTTAACACAAAGAAGGTGGCTAAGAATAGGTTTTAAAATAATACCAGATGCCAATTCATTATATTTAACACAATTGTCATTTTTAATTTAAATGTTATGTTTTTATTGAGGTAACATTGGTTGAAAAGATTGTCTTTATATGGTTTAAAGTTACAAAATTATCATGCTACACCTATCACCAAAGTGCCAATAACTTCACAAGATTATACTATAACCTTTCTGTTCTTCCAGTACACTGCCTAGCCTTGATAAGCTCAATTTTGTGGTCAGAGTGAGGGTTTGCTTTCAGTGGATCTTTGTTTCTTTATGTATTTGAGTGATATCATCTTTCACCTTCTGAATTATTTCAATTAGCCTTAATAATTCCTTTAGTTCCATCCATCTGGCAGAGAAGTCAATTTTTAATCTTCTCTAATAGCTCAGCAGAAATCCATGTGTATGTATCCCACAACTTCTTTATCTACTCATCTGTCATCTTTTTCATCTGGGTCTTTTCCAAATATTGCCTAATCTGCATTAAGCACTGCCATGAACATAGGAATGCCTTTATATCTTTATCTCTATCAGGGTTTCATTTTGTATATATTTTTTCTTTTTTTTTTTTTTTCAGGACACTGGGACCAATGATCACCAGCTGCCCAGGGGCCCAAAACTTATGCTTCCAGAATCTCTTGATTTCAATTCCGCAAGCAGGACAAACGAGCTGCCCGGCGTGTGCCAGTCACGGCAGAAGCCCTTTTTTCATTTTATATATTTATTGTCCTTTTTACTTCCCAAATTTTTTTACTACTCTTAAATTGTTTAATGTGAGAAGTTGTCCTATTCCAGCATATGTGAAACAAAATCAATCTGTTATTAAACACTCAAATTTTTTGAAACCAGCATGTTGGCATTTTAGCAAACACCAAATCCAAAGCCAACGACAAAAGAATCAATACTCAATCTACAACAAACTACACACAGAGGGCTACACTTATACTGCAGCCCCTGGGGCAAGGGAGGGGAATATGGGATGCAAGCTGGAAACAGGAGTAGAGAGAGTAAACTTTGGTGATGAGAATTCCCCTGATTCAATGTTAATATGTACCTAAAATATTACTGTGAAAGATATGTAATCCACTTTGGTCAAAATAAAAATTATTATTATAAAACAAAAACAAACAAAAATAATAAGTCACTCTCATTTTGATGATCCTATTGCTTCTATCATACTGGACTATCTACTTTCCAGTATTAAATTCATAAATTTTATATTGCCCAAATTTTTTATTATTAAGAAAATTATTCAAACATATTACTCTAGAAAGCATAAAGAAGTTATTATTTTTCCTATCATAAAAATTATAAATAGTCATTTATTTGGGTAGTAATTCCTGTTTTTATACTTGATTTACTTTCTCCAAAGACTTAAATTTAAACTTCAATACATTTAAAGTACTATGATAAATAAAGTTTTAGATTTATAATATAGCTTGGCTAACAAAACTTATCCTAAAGTTTATATTAAAAGATAGAATCCCAATAATTGCTAAAATTATGTAACAGAATAAAATATAGAATTATATCATCTATATCAAGACTTCCTAGTTCTTGGAGTCATAAAGAATTGTTGATATAGAAATATATAAATAAATATAACAAAAAAGACAGTCACAATCAAATATTCTTAACTGATTTTAGGCAAAAGCATAAGAATATCTTCAGTGAAGAGTTATAGCATTTTTAGACTATGAAGCAGAAGGGATTGAACATATGTTAGCAAAATAAATAGGTGCAGCTAATCTTCACATCTTATACAAAAAGTAGCATACAATTACATAATCTTTGACACTTATAACAATGTTACTTAAACCACAATATTAAAAAAAATGTAAGTATCTCCTCTCAGGATCCTTATTTAAATCATTCTTCTATATGTAAAAACACAACCAATCAAAATGCAGCATAAACTTGGAGATAACTATGAAACAATAAAATTTTTAGGGAACCAATATAGAAGGAAATTCCTTTTTTTTTTTTTTGGCCACACCCGTTTGATGCTCAGGGGTTACTCCTGGCTAAGCGCTCAGAAATTGCCCCTGGCTTGGAGGGACCATATGGGACGACGGGGGATCGAACCGCGGTCCTGATCCTTGACTAGCGCTTGCAAGGCAGACACCTTACCTCTAGCACCACCTCGCCGGCCCCACAAGGAAATTCTTAAGTTAAAGAATGAGGCAGAGCCCAGAGAGATAGCACAGTGGTGTTTGCCTTGCAAGCAGCCGATCCAGGGCCTAAGGTGGTTGGTTCGAATCCCGGTGTCCCATATGGTCCCCCGTGCCTGCCAGGAGCTAATTCTGAGCAGTCAGCCAGGAGTAACCCCTGAGCACTGCCGGGTGTGGCCCAAAAACCAAAAAAAAAAAAAAGAATGAGGCAGACGTTTTACACTTGGCATCAAAATAGAGACAATATTTACAAATATCTTAACAGGAATACAATGATTAAGAAGTTATATTTGCATATATATCTAATATAGTATTGCTTGTATATAAGCATATAGAGTATATGTAGACTAATATTCCAATAGTGTGTATATAATATTAAATAAATTATATATTATATGTTCTATCAGTATTAGCATACATATATACATATCATTGGCTATCTAATTAAGTTCAATTTCTTTAATTTAATCAATACGTGTTTTAATTTTCTTTGATAAAATTAACATTGTAATTACCTTGCTATTCATCTTATAATTGTACTTTCAATAAAAAATAAACAATGGTCTTGTGTTTCCAAGTCCTTCATGTATAAAGGTAATATTACATAAAATAAAACAGAAATTCAAGAATATTTCTAATTTTAAGAAACATAAGTTTGTGTGAATAGCTGCCTTTAGTTATTATCACCTGATTTTCAACAGTGGTATGTCTTGGGAATGCTAGCTTTTAATTCAGTGTCCCCATTTTTTAGAATATTATTTTGTTCATGTTTTTTTGCTTTGTGGTTATACATTGCAATGTTCAGGACTTACTCCTGGCTCTGAACTTAGGGGACTAAATATGGTGCTGGGAATCAAACTTGTATGTAAAAGGAAAGATTCCTGTACATTGAACTGTCATGTCCCTATTTGTAAGACAATATAATATTACCTTCAGAGTAGTTTGAAAGTTTAATAGGATAATAGGAAAAAATAATTTGTACCTTTATTAGTACATAGTAATCAACAAAAATCAGGCACTTTTACATTAATACATTACTTTAATTTAAATTTTTTCCTAGTTTTACTTTATATAAAATGAATTGTTACAAAATAATTTTATAATAATAACCACCTATGAAATATGACAGATTATCATTTTCTTGTATATTCACATAACACAGGTTAATGGTGCCAATTTTTTTTTTCACAAGCTTTTTAGGAGCACGTTTGGCCAAAAGACTAGATATTGATTAGTGAATTGGAAAGAATCTATTGGAGAAAGTTGGAGGAAATTATCTGCCTGACAAATGTAAGAAGCAAAATCCTCAATTTTAGATAATGCTTAGTAAGATCAACCTTTGATTATAGCTGGACTAGGTATCACCAACAAACTAAGAAGGTAGAAACTATCCAAGCATTCTCTTAAATCTGAATTGCACTAGTGCAATTCTTGAACTTCCTATTACTTTTTTGCTTAGTAAAAGGCATATTTCCAGGGGGTAATGGTTGGCAGTTGGCCACAACTGGCAATGCTCGGGGCTTACTCCTGCCTCTTGGCTCAGGAGTAAAATAAATATTTTTATTCGTAAAGTCACTGGGGGTATTTTAATTTTTGCAGCAAAAGGCTCTGGATACCTCGGGCAGTTTAAAATGGATGTTTCCCAAAGCACAGAAATGCATACGGCATATGGTATATAATGAAATGCATTGGTTAGGGACCAATGTATTATCCCATTCACTAGTACAACTGTTTCCAACGAAGGAATAGAAGAAGCAATACAGACAGCTAATATGTTGGAGTGTGCCTTTTTCTGTCTTGCAAAGACATAGAATAAAGATGGTGAAATATGTGTGAAACATTTCTGCTAATGATCAGCTTATCTGAGTAAGAAACAAGAATGCGCTTAGGGAAAAACTAGATAAAAGAGCCATTTTTCTATGCCCAGGGAGAGTTAGATTTTATTTATAAAATGTATACTATATGAATGACAATACAATTATATGTAAATATATTTGTTCAAGTCTGAAATTTTCTGTCATTGCCTTTTTTCTCATAAAAATAATTATTTGGTTCATATACAGGAATAACATATAGTTTGGTAGTAGTTTTTTTTTTCCAGTGCCAAGGATAAAACCCATGACCTTACAACTTTGAAGAAACTGGCTTTCTATTTTACTGACTGCTCCCTACCCTCCACTTTAAGAATAGCATATTTTTAAATATTAATTGTTTTCTTTATTTTGCACAGCATGGTTTACAGAGTTTTTCAAAATGCAGTTATTTCTAACATTCAATATTCCAACAACAATCCCACCACCAGTGCAACATTCCCTCCACACTTGGCACTAGTTTTCCAAACACCCCAAAGACTGCTTCTTGGCAAATTCTAATAATTGACTTATTTTTGCTTAGTACAACTAATTGATGATGGAATTAATCAGGAAAAACTTTATTAAAAGAAAATTTGTGAAAATGACTATATCTACAATGGGGTCATTATGTCATTGTTTGAAGGTCTACTAAGCAGTGTGAAAAGCTGGAAGGGACTATTAAGTTTGGAACTAGTGTTACAGCTCTTTTAGAATTTGTCCAGCAGGCCTTCTGGTTTCTACCGGAAGGCCCCCCTCTAAAAAAAAAGTTTAGAACTAACTGTTGTTTTCTTCTGTAACGTTGGCTTTACTTTAGACATAAAGACTGCCATGACAGTCCTCAGATGTTTGACAGAAGGGACTAGGCCAGAACAGCCAATTTCAGGAACTTCGAGAGCATGTACCAAAACAGTCAGATTAATAAACACCCATGAACCTCTGGATGGACAAGGTCACAGGTGCTCAGTGGACTCCAGAGCCCCTCCTCTACTACTTCAGGTGCCAGCCCCAAAGCTCTATAAGCCAGAATATTCCACCTAGATATCTAGCTATAAAAGGAAACAACCAAGACAACTGCCAATCAACTTAAAGGTTTACTGTGATGATTTGAAACCTCGGTGAACCTATAAAAATATTTGGAAATTTGCCTGAGGTCATTGTTTAATAAGGGGTGATCTAATCATGCTGGTTAATAAACTCCCATGCTTTATTGCAATGCTATTCATCTCCTTGGTGGTCTTTGTGAGATGGATCTCAAATTTGGAGCTAACAGGAGTATGCAGCTGGTTGAGCATACTGTTGGCTGGTTTAGTTTGTTAAGCTTATGTGGCTCTATGATATTCTCACACCTCATTAGGTTTATTTCTATGGGGACGACAGTATTAAAATTATGAGGGAGTTGCAAAGATGCATATATGACTGCACAGTCCATGACTTTGAGGGTCTGTAAAACTGGGCTGATGAGCTCATATGACAAGAGCAGTGGTTTGTGGGTATAACTAACAAGACTTCAGAGGCACAGGAAGAGATAGCCCTCCCTACTCCAGCTCCAAAGCAACCCTGCAAATAGAAGTCAGCCACAATACCAGCATACCTGGAAATTTTTGGCATCTAAGAGTCTCTGCAGAGATTTGTGGAAAAGCGGTGGAGCAAAGCCATTGTTGTGGTTGCAGTTGTAGGGCCTGGTATGTGTGTGTAGCCATCGGGGCTTTATCAGGGCAATTGACTTGCCCCACTTTCCCCTAAGAGGCCCCAGTGTGGTCAGCTTCAAGGATGGGATGTCTGTGCGTTTTTCCTGCTAGTTGTGCCTCTCCTTCAGAGTTAGATGCATCTATGGCACTGGACAATTGTGCAAACATGGCCTTTGGGTCATAGGCTTTGTTGCTGGGGATCAGTAGAATTTTTATTGAAAAAGATTGTTTTGAAATGTAAATATAAACCATCTTTTATTTTTAGAAATGTAGACAATTTGACAATGACAATAGCAGCAAGAGACACAAACTATACACATAATGGACCTGGTAGACTAGCAGTCCAGGGGGTAAAGGGTGGAGGTATGGGATGCCTTCTGAAAACTATGGTGGAGGGAGGTCAATATTGGTCATGGGAATGGCCCTAATTCACTGTCACTATGTACCTTAAATACAAGTGTGAGGGACCGAAGAGATAGCACAGCGGTAAGGCGTTTGCCTTACATGCAGAAGGATGGTGGTTCGAATCTCAGTGTCCCATATGGTCCCTCGAGCCTGCCCGGGCAATTTCTGAGCATAGAGCCAGGAGTAGCCTCTGAGCGCTGCTGGGTATGTCCCAAAAACCAAAAACAAACAAAACAAAACAAAACAAAAAATATAACTGTGAAAGACTTGCAATTCACATAGGTCTCAATAAAAATTTTACCAGAGTGACTATTTGAAACAATGAGATCTTGAATCTCATGGTAATTTCTAGTTACAGGAATCAGAGATAGCATTTGAAAGCTGTATAACCTATGTAGAAAAACATTCTCTGAGATAAGAGATTAGCACAGTGGGTAGTTCTTTGTTTTTGTTTCTCTTTTTATCTTCTTTTTTTTTGTGTTTTTGTTTTATTTTGTTATCATTGGGGGGCTACACCCAATGATGCTCAGGGGTTACTCCTGGCTATCATCTCAGAAATTGCTTCTGGCTTGGGGGACCATATGGGACACTGGGGGATTGAACCGCGGTCCATCCTAGGTTAGCGTGAGCAAGGCAGATGCCTTCCTGCTTGTGCCACTGCTTCTGCCCCTCTCTTTTATTTTCTGACTGGGTTTTATCCCAGGTACCATTGATGGCGTTGAGTCGCAACAGGAGTTATCTCCAAGCACAGAACCAAGAGTAAGTCAGAACACTCTTGGGTAAAAACCTTTCCTCTTTCCCTGAAAATTGTTATTCAAAACGAGTTTTATAAGTTCCAAATCTATATCAGGACATATTTATATTTTTTTATTTAATTTCACCAAGCCATCACAAGTTAGACTTTTTCCTTTATTATGTGAATAACAAATGGAGACAGACTTCTAGCAAGTAAATCACATTGATTCTAATATGAATATTTTCATATAAAAGTACATAGAATTAAGAATTATCTATGAGCCAAGAGAGTCTATCAAAGTTATATAATTTACTGAATTTTATTTTATTTTATTTTTGGTTTTGGAGGGGCACACTTCATGACAATCAGTGATTACTCCAGGCTATTCTCTCAGAAATTGACCCTGGCTTGGCTGACCAAATGGGACGCTTACAGTCTGTCCTGGGTCAGCTGCATGCAAGGCAAAAGCCCTGCCGCTGCATCATCACTCTGGTCCCAAATGTTACTAACTTATAATTATCAATAGCACTTATACGTTCACATTGTTATACGACTAAGTATGAAGGTTCTTTTTATTTAAAACTGGGTTAAGACACGAAATCATAAATTGTAAAATTAGAGAGAATGGGGACTGGTACAATTTTAATTGACTCAAATCTAAACCACACACACAAAAAAGCTATTTAATGATAAAAGTAGCATTTGGTTTGCCAATTAGTAAATACTAAAAACCCACCAACCCCACCTAATTCCTTTATAAGAGAAACAAATTTCACTGGAGTCTGTGTAAGATACTTGGTTTGCTATGTCAAAAATATTCAAGTCTCTGGTTGCCTGCTTTTAATGCCTTCAGCATTCAAGAATTTGACAATCAATGTTATAAGCTATATTAATTACTTGATCTATTATCCATGGTGCTACATTCTGTAAAGAATCTCCTTTATCTGCTACAGGGACAGGCAAAAGGGGAATATAAGAGTGCAGAATTCCTTTAGTGCTGTGAAGATACTATAGTTACTTAATGAGCTGGAGGCACAGTAGGATAGTAGCCTTGCAAGGATGACCCGGGTTCAATCTCTGGCATTTCATATGATCCCCTGAGCATTTCCAGGAGTAATTCCTGAATGCAGAACCAAAAGTAACCTCTTAGCATCACTGGTTGTAGCTTCAAAACATATATATGTTTTATACATATATATATTATATATACTTATGTATGTATTGTATATACTTATGTATTTATCTTATATACTTATGCATTATATTGTGTATGTATTATATACTTATGTATTATATATGGTATTATATATCATATATATGAGAACCTTTCATTAAGAGACAGTAGCAGAAATGCTATCACAAGATATTTAAGTCACAAAAATTCATGAATGATGCTTCAATTCTGCAAGTAATCCCAAATATAATAGAGAGTAATTGTTATAGTTAAGGTATGCTCAGCCAGGATGATAGAAAAGAATGATAGAACAGCAGGATAGGTTCTTGCTTTGCATATGAGGTATTGGGGACCAATCCCTGAGTGTAGAACCAGTAGTCACCCAAAAGCACCACTGGGTGTGACCAAAAACTAAAAAAGAATTCAGGTTTGCCATTTGTAATACTAAACTGAAATTAATTTCAGTTAATTAATTAAATCAATTAAATCAATTAAATTAATTTCAGTTAAAATATGTAAAATGTGTAATATGGAGACTGATAAAACATGTATGTTTATGAGAAATGAAGTCTTTTTCACCCAATTTTCTGAGGATCTATTTGCAGAGAATCCTACTTCCATATAGTTCAAAACAGCTGCTGCACCTCCAGTTATTGTATTCGTGATTTAGTCACGATGAGATAGGAAAGAGGGTTGGATCAAGCTACCTAACTAGTACATGCTTAGAGTTGAATGACTTCAATTTCCATTTTCTTATTGGTTCAATCTAATGCAGTGGAATTCCTTTTATGGAGCAAATGTTGGTTCATCACATTTAAATGGAATTCCTAAATTTATACTATCCGTGAATTGCAGAAACAGTTCAAACTTAGGAAGAATTCTTGACTTCAAGGTATTTTTTTTCTTCTTCAAAAAAAATGAAACTTGAGTGGTCTTTGAACAAGGAACATGTATCCATGTCTTGCTTGTCATCTACTTTTGATGATGACCATAAAAAGATTGTATGATGATGCTGAAGATGACAGTGATAATGGTGATAGTGATGGTGGCATCATGTATTGAACACTAGGTATTTTATTAAGTGTAAACCTGGTTATTAATTCATTAGTCTAAACACTAATTATTTCATTTTTTCTCAAAAATATGTTTTGCTTTTCCATCCTTTTTAAAACTTTGGGGAATTCAAATTATTTCTAAGAAACACCAAGATTATGTTCAAATATTCAAAATGATAAGTGATTGTATATCTTTTTATCCCTACATAGTTTCATAGTTAAACTGAAAGATAAGTTTTAGTATTTTTCCTTGTGTTAATTTACTTGAAAAATTATATATTTCTTTCTTTCCAACTAGCTAAACTGGAAAATAACTCAAATGTCACATACTAATGTAATGTAAGTGTTATGACCTTTTAGTGTTCTCAGATATGTTTCAGAAAAAGTTATTTCCAATACCTTACCTTGGCTGTTAATGAGTTCATTCCTCAATAAAATATAAACTACTGTAATGAGTCTGTGAAATTTTTGTAAACCAGTGTAACCCAATAATTTTGAAACTTATAAAAGTTTTGTTCTGCTAAAACATTATAGTCCTTGAGGTCTATAAATTCTGAAATAATAATTTTCTAAGAAAATCTGAAGTCATCAGAATAACAACATTGTGAAGTAACAGTTTAAATAGAATGAGATCAATTAAATATACCACTCCAAAGGGCCTGCCTGAGGTTCCAGAAAAAGGATAGTTTTCAGTAAAAATTCCATGAAATTTAGAAATAGTTTGCCTGAAGGAAGTCTATTGGTGTTAATTGTCTTTGAAATGTAAAATAGTCTCTAGATTTATTTATTTTTGGTTGGTTTCTTTAATTTCCTACATGCTTTCTCAATTCTTTTAGTAAATACAATTTTTTGCATTACTTCATGGTAAAACTCACTGCTCGTTCTCCTGGTGTTGACATGGATCTCAAAAGCAGTGAAGCTGAACTTTTAGTATTTTTCAGGTAACATAATAGCAAATGTTAGGTGCTATATCACAGTTCTGCAAGTATTTTAAAATTTAAACATAAAAATAAATTAGAACACTACTGATTATTACATACCTTTTTATTTTATATAAAATAGCTAATCAAAAATGTTCCCATATTCTTACCTACTAAGTCTGCAAATTCTAAAAATTGTTCTCAATATGTGGTAAAGAGTTTTATGTTGTTAAAATGATTGCCATAGGCTTTGAACTCAATTTCAGAAAGGTATAAAACCTAAGATACCATTAAAAGTGTAGTGAAGTAGCTATCAGCTATATGTCTTTATATGCTCTTTTCATATTGTTAATATGTAGTTATATTTCAAATGAAAATAGGAATATGTCAATGAGACTAAGATATTTCCAATCTCATAAACTTGAATTCATTTTAAATATGTTGTTGCTAGTCGTACAAATAAGTTCATTGTTCAAGCTTGTTAACTATTACTGTAGTAAAATTAATTAAAATTTAGGCATTTCCTACACAGGCTTTCTAGTATTGGGTATTGTATATGCATTCAAATCACAATTAACAGTATTTTAAATTCTGGTATCTTAATAGAAATCTTTAAAAAATATATTTCAGGCATTCCCATGCTACTGCTTAAAGTTTGAAGTAATTCTGAAAATGCAGTTGAATTCTTGGTTTTTAACTTTTCGACCACCTAGAATTTGTTAAATTCAAATAAATTCACAATGGGAATAATATTGTCAATAAGAAATTCTTGTGAAATTATAAAAAATTAAATTATTTTAAACTATAACCTAAATAAGAGTCATCATGTGAGACTAAATGAAAAGGAAGTGATGGGTTCCAACCTGATATGCTTTTGGTTTCTTCCCTTTCACTTTGTTGCAGGAAGCATATATGAAGTGGGGAGACAAGTGGGAAGACTACTGCATCCCTCCCATCCACCTCAGTCACTCAGAAAAGTGCTTGAGGAAATCTAGAACTAATGACTGTCTGCTCTGAGCACCTGCACAATATAATATCTTTTCTTCCAAATTTAGGATATAGTTGTCAGATCACAACTGGGTTCCACTAGTTCCTCTAGGTATTCCTTCCGTTTGAGTTGTTAGGAAGCCATGAAATTCAATTGGTGCTCTGTAAAGATGATCTTGAGACTCCACTCAGCAATATGGTTAACAATATAGTGTGTCAAATCCTTCATGTGTTTTGCTGCTATGTTGAACTCCTAATAAAGGGGGTATGATCCTGTTTGACAAAATAATTAGCCATTCACTTCTTCATCCTATGTGACTCAGTCTGTTGGAAAAATAAACACAGTAAAGTAAAAGTTGTTCTATGATATGAACTTTAAAGAGAACCTAAGATAAAGAGAAGAATTGCTCTTTGCAGGAAGGAAAATTAGTTCTATGTACTACCCAGCTTTCCTGGCTCATTACCTTCTGTCACAGAAATAAATGTCAGGAGACAAGTTGTGAAGCAAATTTTATTTAGAGTTTAGGATAGGAATGGTGTGAGAGTGCAGCCTTATCTTGTACCAGATTTTAGAGGAAAGGATTTTAGTTTATCTCCATTGAGAATAATACTTTCCATTGACTTGTGGTAGATGGCTTTGACTATATTGAAAAAAGTTCCTTTCATTTCCATCTTGGTGAGAGTTTTTATCCAGAATGGGTGTTGGACCTTATCAAATGCTTTCTCTGCATATATTGATATGATCATATGGTTTTTCTTTTTCTTTTTGTTGACATGGTGTATTATATTGATAGATATACAGATGTTAAACTATCCTTGCATTTCTGGAATGAAACCTACTAGGTCAAGGTACATGACTTTCTTCAAGAGGCATTTGATCCTATTTGCTCGAACTTTGTTAAGGATCTTTGCATCTGTGTCCATCAGGGATATTGGTCTGTAGTTTTTATCTTTGCAACATCTCTGTATGGTTTTTGTATCAAGGTGATGTTAGCTTCATAAAAACTATTTGGAAGTGTTCCTGATTTTTCAATTTCATGAAAGAGCCTGAAAAAAATTGGTAGTAGTTCCTCTTGAAATGTTTGAAAGAATTCGTTAGTGAATCCATCAGGGCCTAGGCTTTTGTTTTTGGAAAGACTTTGATTACCATTTTAATTTCCTCAGTACTGATGGGTCTGTTTATATATGCTATATCATCCTGATATAACTGTGGAGGATTATAAGAGTACAAGAATTTATTCATTTCTTTCAGGTTCTCATGTTTCATGGTATAGAGTTTCTCAAAGTAGTCTCGGATTACCCTTTGAATCTATTCAGTATCTATAGTCATCTCCCCCTTTTCTAATCTGGTTTAGTAATTTTCTCTCTCTCAGTTTCTTTGTGAGTTTTGTTCGTGTTTTATCATCTTGTTTATTTTTACAAAGAAACAACTTTTGCTTTCATTGATTTTTCTAATTGTTTTATTGTTTTCCACTTCATTGATTTTTGCTCTAAGCTTTGTTATTTCCTTCTGCCTACCTATTTTTGGTTCCCTTTTTTGATCATTCTAATTTTATAAGCTGTGTATTAAGCTTTTCATATAGGCCCCTTCTTCCTTTCCGATGTGTGCTTGCAAAGCAATAAATTTTATTCTTAGAACTGCTTTTGCTGTGTCCCATAAATTCTGGTAATTTGTGTCTTCATTGTCATTAGTTTCCAGGAATGTTTTGATTTCCTCTGTGAATTCATCCCCAATCCACTGGTTGTTCAGTAGTTAGTTACTTAATTTTCAGGTGTTGAAGTTTTTCTTCTGTGTCCCTTTGTAGTTCACTTCTAATTTCAGTGCACTGTGATCTAAGAAATTTGTCTTTATGATTTCTATCCTCTTGATTTTATGCAGATATATTTTATGGGCCAGTGTGTGGTCTATCCTGGAGAATAATCCCGGTGCATTGGAGAAGAATTTGTATGCATTTTTCTGAAGGGGAGTGCCCTATATATCTACTCATTCACTTTCTTCCATTTCTTTTTTCAGAGCTAGTATATTCTTATTGGGTTTCAGTCTGGTTGACCTATCAAGGAGTAACAGGGCAGTGTTGAGGTCTCCCACTGAGATACAGAGAGATGGACTCAAGAGAAAAAAGGGGTTTTCTCAGATCAACAAACCAAGAGTACATATCTCAGGCAAATATGCAAACCACCCAAACCTCCAGAATGGAGAAGTACCTTACTTGCTTGTGCAGAGTTGGTTTGATAGGTTTTGTCCCAAACAGCTATGTTGATAAGGTCTGTTGCTATGGTATTTTGAAAGAGAAGAGCTTACAACTATTAATTTTTTATATACTTGTCCTTTTCACAACCCTTTGTTAGGATCCTTTATTCAGCAGGAACTTTTCTCCAGAGAAGAAGTTTACTTCAGTTCCTGTGTCCACAAAGTGGGTCTAATCATAATGCTTTTTCTATTCTGGGACAGACTAGTAGAGTAACTTCTTTAAATATTATCTGGTTTTGTTACTCCTGAGAATTTATTGCTGCACACCTGCCCCATAGACTTGCCTACTCCAACTCATTAAATTGTTCTAGGTGTATTCGCTAAGTACTGTAATAGAACAAGTCTAAACAGACCTTTTAGTTTTTAATGAGTCATGCAGCAAAGTACTAGAAATGAAATATGTATTTTTAAATGAGGGCAGTGAATAACAAGGTTTGAGATATTTATAACTGGAATTTGTATAGTTGAATGTGTTGGTAAGGCAATATTCAAGCATAATAACTTTACTTCCATCTCAATTTTCCTGGATAAGATATTTAAAATATAAACAATTGATACTCTTGTACATTCCTCAATATAAAAACAAAAGCTAAATTATATTGATTTTTTTTGGCTTTGGGCCACACCCATTGACACTTAGGGGTTACTCCTAACTATGCACTCAGAAATTGCTCCTGTCTAGGGTGACTATATGGGATGCTGGGGGGATCGAACCCAGGTCCATCATAAGTCAGCCGTGTGCAAGGCAAACACCCTACCATTGTACCACTGCTCCAACCCTTTTATTTTTATTTTTAATATTTATTATCCAAAAACGATGCTTAAATAGTAGCTTATAGTTTTCCAATGTTATTTATTATCTATTGGAATAAAAGCCAACTGTAGGTAATTTGGAAATTAATTATGATATCCTCAACTATATTTTAGATGGAAAAGATACTTTTAAAAATGTGAGGCTGGAGTGACAGCACAGTGCTAGGCCATTTGCCTTGCATATAGCCAACCTCAAATGGACCCCAGTTTTATTCCTAGCTTCCTATGTGGTCTCCTGAGCCTGCTAGGAGTAACTTCTGAGGGCAGAGCCAGGAATAACCATTGAGTACTCCCGGGTGTGGCCTAAACTGCCTCCCTCAAAAAAGGAAAAAAGAAAAAAATGGAATGTGGCAATTTTATAAATTTTAGAAACATTTTATATATTTCTGGTTTATATATTACACACTAGTCTAGAGTATTGTTGCTATTCAAACAACAATGTGTAAATCTACAAAGTTGGGCTGTTGTGATATTCAAAATGCAAATATAAGGTTCATTAGAAAGTTGAAGATTAAATAACACATTTGGATATCATTACCATTTGACTATATTTATAGTAATACACACTTAGAATGTCTGAATCAAAAGAAAAGGGGAATTTTTATTGCAAACATTCAGAAATTATTGACGTAATGGGACAGTTTGTATATGAGTTAAAAAATCACAAAAATTAAAATTTGACATCAGTAAATAAATACACAACTAGATAACTTTGGTGTTGATTTATAATCCACTTCTAGTAATATTTTAATCAATCACTGTTTATTTTCTTCGTATTTGTTTTATTTCTATCTTGAAATCACTCAGGTTAGTTACCATATACATGATAAAAACATGCTTTGATTACATCAAAGTGTCTGCCTGTCAATTTACAATGGAGTGACCTTTAATTTTAGCAAAGCTTATTTAAAAAAAATAAATAAACTCCATTGTTTGCATATGTATGTGTGTAGTTTTCTACTAAAAATAAGAGTAGAAAAAAATTTTAGATTTTTCATCTCTTTCATACATATTTACGAAGTGGTTTGTTCAATAATCTATATTTTGTAAAAATAAAAAATATAAGTGGATGAACATACAATATATAATTGCGACTATAGGCAACTCAAAAGTAATTGTCCACAGCAAGGAGTCACTTAATCTCAGCAGCCAGCTACTTGACATGAGCCCATATATATTCAGATTGTTGTTCATTCTCTCTTTCCTCCCTCTTATTTTCATTATTCTTATTATCTAGAAGTTTTTACTTAATATGTAACAGCTCAACTTTAAAACAATAGACAAAACAAATAATAGTAAAATATATACAATGATAAATATGATCAAAAAGCCACCAACCCAATTTCCCATTATTTTAAAATAAACTAATAAACACTCATTATAGTACTACAGACATTGCAGTAATGTATGGAAGGGAATCTTTGAATCCCCACTTAAATATCATTATTTAGTTTTGTAAATATCTGTTCTGTGTCTTTAATCCATTTTATTAGGTACTATGGGCATGAATCTATCATATTTTTATTTAAATAAATTAATATAAAACTAATATTACACAATTTATCTTTAAATCAATATTTGTTAATCATGTCTTATAATTTATAATTAAACCGAATGTTCTCCAACCTCGAAAATCTATCCACAAAGAAGAAACACTGTGCTATTGAGTCAACAATGAGTACATTTCTTGGTACATTGCAGGAAATCTACTCAACAGTTGTAAGACAGAGAAAAGTCTCACTCATAAACCAAGCAGATAAAACCCTTTGCAGATAATTGCTTCCAGTAACTAATCTTCACATAAGAAAACTAGGTAGTATCATTTGTACACTCACTCTAAATTTATCTGATAGAGTTGGTGTGTATTATTTAATTGCTTTATCCAAGAAAATTAAAGATTTTTAGAAGAGAGCATTTTATTCCAAAAAAGTTCCAACCGTCAACAAAAACTAAGATAGAAGCAATATATGTTCTTTGATCATTGCCTTTCAAATTGAGTCCTAAATTCTTAAGAATCATTCATGTACCAGAAAGCTAGGAAGAATCATACTAATTTTTCTCTTGATTTTTTTATATATTAAAAGAACCCTTTGGGGCCAGGAAGGTGGCGCTAGAGGTAAGGTGTCTGCCTTGCAAGTGCTAGCCAAGAAAGGACCCCGGTTTGATCCCCCCCCCCCGGCGTCCCATATGGTCCCCCCAAGCCAGGGGCGATTTCTGAGCTCATAGCCAGGAGTAACGCCTGAGCGTCAAATGGGTGTGGCCCAAAAACCAAAAAAAAAAGAAAAAATTAAAAGAACCCTTCACCAGTGCAACATTCCCATCAATAATTTTTAATTTATATAATATAAATTTAATTTATATTATATAAATTAAAGATTTTATATAAATTTTAAATTAAATATATTTAATTTTATTAATTAAATTTTATTTATTAATTAATTTGTAAATTTTATATAAATTTCAAAGAGATAATGTACAAATTTACAAGTTTTCTAAAATAAATATTCTAAGGAAAGGACTTTTTCTTACTTTGAACAGGCAAAAGCCTACTACTGTTTTTATTTTAGAACTACCCTTACAAATTTCATAAAACAGTGTTACAATTTCAGGTTTAATTTAATCATTGTCCCCTCTGTACTAATTTAGTCATTTAAATATATACATATTTGTAGTTAATATTCAGTTTTAATTTTATAACTGGAAAAATTTAATTCTTTCACCAAAAGGTGAACATATATCTTTATTTCCACACCAAAGCTAGAAACAAAAATACTGCAAAAATCTAAATTTTATGTAAATTAAATATAGCTAGCCATGTGCTTTAAAATCTTTTACTATTTTCAAGAAGGAGGTATTTTTAATTGTCTAAACACTCATTTTGTACAGTATCATCAAATTTCCCCCTATCAGCCTTTTATTCTTATTTAATTTGCTTGTCTGCTTTGCAAATCTAAGCATTTTCCAATTGTTCTCTTCTTAAAATATTACTTGATGGAGAGATCTAGATGAACATTATGTTTCTTCTACATAAAGTATAAAACTCAAAACTTACTGCAGTTTTGTCATGCTTTACTTTGTTGATCTCATTACATATAAACAAAGACGTGTTTGAATATTTTTATACTTTATTTACATTTGAACTTTTTAAGTTTTTAAAAATTAAAAAGTAACTAAAATGTGGTATATTTTTTGCTCAGTTGCTGTCAACAGTGGTATCTATCTCTATACACTGTTACCACTTGTTCCATTAAAAATTGAATCCTGTTTCTTCCCTTTTGAATTTGGGCTGGCCCTCTCACTTGCTTTGACTCACTGAATAATGAAAATAATTCTGTGACTGCTCTATACCTAAATATTAAGAAAAATGTAATATTTTCCTTATATTCTATTGGATGCCAGCTGCTATGAAAAGTTAGAGACTAATACTGCAGATATAATTAGAGACAATTTAACTCATTAGACTCATTAGAGAGACCAAAAAAACTTTGAGGAAAAACTAACACTATACTCTATGGCCAGACTCAAAGAAAACTGATAGATCTAGATATCTACAGTTTAAAAGATAGCTAGTCAGCCATGATGAGATTCTAGACATAATATACATCTTAACTATTAACTATTAAAACGTTAATACTGTGTGAATCAATACTGTGTGAGGACTGAATCAATTCCTAGATTCATAAATAGATTCAATTATATTCAATTATATTCAATTCATAAATAGAATCAATTCCTAGATTCATAAATAACAAAATAATTTTTAATAGGGCCCTCCTCAGCAGAACTCAATGACCAAGAAATTATAGCACTAGAATTACAAAATAGATAGATAGATAGATAGATAGATAGATAGATAGATAGATAGATAGATAGATAGATAGATAGGTAAATAGGTAAATAGGTATATAGATATGTATGAGGTTTGTTATGCTTAGAAAACTGGCTAGTTGTGAATAAAACAATTTTAATATATTTTAATAAATAAATTATTTAATTGAATCACTGTGAGATTGTTACATAGTTACAGTTATTCAAAATAGTGTTTCTTTCATACAATGTACAATACCCTTTATCAGTGCAAGTTTTCTACCACCAATGTCCCCAATTTGCCTCCAGGTTTCCTCCTGCCCTCTCCCCTATCTCTGTGTCACACATTTTTCTTCTTTTTCCTCTCTCTCGTCCTTTTTTCCATTTTAGACACTTACTTTGCAATATTGTTAATGAAAGAGTATCTAGCATATTACTTTATCTCTTTTCAGCTCTCAGTTCTTGACCAGAGCAATCATTTCCAGATATCATTGTCATAGTGGTCCCTTTTCTACATACTGCATTCCCCTGATCTTTGTGGCAAGCTTCCTACTATGGACTGGTGCTCCTGGTTTTAAATTCTATTGTATTTGAATATTAATAGCATAGAATTTTTAAACATTCCACGAATGAGTGATATCATTCTATTTCTATCACTCTGACTCATTTTTCTCAACATAATGTTCTCCATATCATCCATGTATAAGTAAACATTTCATGACTTCCTTTTCCCTAATATCTCCATATTATTTATTGTGTATATGTATACCATAGTTTCTTTATCCACTCTTTTGTTCTTGGGTGCTTGGGTTGTTTCTAGATCATGTACATTGTGAATAGTACTGCAACGGAAATAGGAGTCCAATTAGTGGTATTGCTAGTTCGTATGGATGCTCAATTTCTTGTTTTATTGTGGAATATACATATAGTTTTTCAAAAACACTAGGCCAGTCAACATCCCCAAAATCAGGATGTGAGAGTTCCTTTCTCCTCACATCTGTGCCAGCACTGGTTGTTCTTTTCCTTTGTGATGTGTGCCAGTTTCTGTGGTGTGAACTAATACTTCATTGTTGTTTTGATTTGCATCTCCCTGATGATTGATGATGTGAGCATTTTTTTTTCCATGTGCCTTTTGGCCATCTGTATTTCTTCTTTGAGGAAGTTTCTGTTTATCTCTTCCCATTTTTTGGATGGACTTACTTTTTTTTCTTTCTTTTTCTTTGCTTGTTAAGCTTACAAGTACCATTATAATAATCTTAGATGTTAACCCCTTATCAGATGGCTGAATAGTTTCTCCCATTTTATGCATAGTCTTTGTATCCTAGCCACATTTCTTTGAAGTGCAGAAGCTCTTAGTTTAATATAGTATGATTCTTTTATCTTTGTATCCATTTGCTTGGTCAGTAGTGCTTCATTCCTGAAGATGCCTTTAGCTTCAATGTCATGTTGAGTTCTGCCTATGTTTTCCTCTATGTACCTATGGTTTCAGATATCAAGATATTTGACCCTTTTGATTTGACTTTTGTTCCACAGCATTAAAGAAAGGTTTGAGTACACTTTTCTGCACGTAGTTGACCAGTATTTCCAGCGCCACTTGTTGACATGGCTTTTCATGTTCCATTTTGTATTTACTACCCTTTACCAAAGATCAATTGGTCATATGCCTGAGAGTATGTCTCAGTACACTCAAGTCTATTACACTGATCTAAAAGTCTGTCTTTATTCCAGTACCATACTATTTAATGACTACTGTTTTAGATACAGTTTGAAGGTAGGGAAAGTGATGCTTCCAATCTTATTTTTTCAAAGATTACTTTAGCTATTGTGGAGGTGTATTGTCCCATTGTGAATCCATGTGGATTTCAGAATATTTGAATTTCTATGTAAAATGTCATACCTTGTAGAAATAGCATTAATTATTACAACACTCTTGAAAGTATTTTGATTTAAATAATGTTAATCCTTCCAATCAGTGAGCAGGGTTTATGCTTTCATTTCCTTGTGTCCTCATTAATGTTTTGAAGCAACATTTTGTCGTTTTCTTTGTATAAGTTTTTAACCTCTTTAGTTAAATTAATTTCAAGATACTTGATTTTCTAATGCACAGTTTTGAAAGGTTTTGGGTTTATTTTAATATCTTTTATTATTTGTATACAGAAAAGCCATGCATTTTGTGCACTAATTTTGTAGCCTGCTACTTTATTATACAAATGTATTGTTTCTTGAAGCATTTTTATAATATTTAAGATTTCCAAAATATATTATATTTTATCTGCAAAAATGAGAACTTGACTTCTTCATTTCCAATGTGGATATCCTTGTTATCTTACTCTTGCCTAATTGCTATGATGATTACTTCTAGTATTATATTAAAATGAAGTGATGAGAGTGGCCAAACTTGTCTTGTGCAGGATTTTAGAGGAAAGGCTTTTATTTTTTTTTCCATTGAGTATAATATTTGTCATATGCTTGTGAAAATGGTTTTGACTATATTGAGGAAGGTTCCTTCCATTCCCATCTTGTTGAAAATTTTTTATCATGAATTGATATTGGATCTTGTCAAATGTTTTCTATATATCTATTGCTATGATTGTATGATTTTTATTTTTCTTTTAATGATATATTGTTGATTGACTTGCATATGTTAAATTATTCTTGCATCTCTGGAATAAATCCTACTTGGTCGTGATGTATGATCTTTTGATGAGTTGTTAAATTCTATTAGACAATATTCTGTTGAGGATGTTTGCATCAGTTTTCATTAAGGTTATCAGCCTGTAATTCTCTTTTTTGTGGTGTCTCTTCTGCTTTTGGTATCAATGTGATGTTTGTTACATAGAAACTATTTAGAAGCTCTTGAAAAGGATTAAATAAATCCTCTTTAAAGATTTGAAAGAATTCTCTAGAGACAGCTATGGGCCTGGGCTTTTGTTTTTGGGAAGTCTTTTCATTACCATTTCAATTTCCTCAGTAGTGTAGTTCTGTTCAGATATTTCATATCAGCTTTATTTAACTTTAGGATGTTAGAATTTATGAATTTATCCATTTCTTCCAGGTTTTCTTGTTTTGTGGTATAAATATCTTTAATGTAATCTCTGATAACCCTATGAATTTTTGTAGTATCTGTAGTGAAATCTCCCCTTTCATTTCTGATTCAGTTTATTAGGTCTCTCTTTCTTTCTCTGTGGGTTTTGCTAATAGTTTCTCAATCAGTTTATTTTTTGAATAATACCATTTGTATTTTAAACACCTGCATTTGAATCTAAAATTGTTTAAAAAAAAAAAGCTTTAGCTGTGCAATCAAGTAGCATGTGGTATTTATATGTTATTTTAATGTATTGAGACAGTCCAAGTGTGTTGGGAGAGGGGTGGTGAGGCCTTTCTCAACTTGGCTCAGCTCCTGCAGCCCCTATGTCCTGGCAGGTCTGAACGTTGCAGGGTGATGGTGGAGAAATACACAAAGCAGTCAGATGATGTTCTAGGAATCAGCCAGCTTTATTTCATGGTCCTTACCACTATATACATTTCCTCACATGGCATCTATGCTAAGCCTTTACCAAGCAGCCACTTCTCTGCTCTTTCTGTGAATCTCTCTGACTCTGTCTTCCTTTCAGCTGCTCTCCAGGCTTCCTGACTTACTCCCTTTGCTGACTCTAACTCTCCTTCTTAGCCCATGACTCCCCCCAGGCAGACCCCTTTACGTGGCATTCCAGGTTTGGGCAGTTCTGATCATTCAGGTGAAATAAACAAGATGTGAGTGAGGGGATACCCACACTTATATGGCAGGAAAAAGTGTTTTAATATTTTATCTTGACTCTTGCTTAGAAAAACAAAATAAACGAGAATTTGATAAAGCAGAATTTCAAAGAAATATTACTTAAAGTATGCTGGAAGCTTATAATTATAAGGATATTGACCTATTTTGCCATTTTTGTAAAATTTTGTAATAATTACTCTTCTTGTAATTAATATTTTCTTTTGCTTTGAACTTGAAAATTATATTTTTCTTTAAGAAATATAATAACTGGGGCTGGTGAGGTGGTGCTAGAGGTAAGGTGTCTGCCTTGCAAGCTCTGGCCAAGGAAGGACCGCGGTTTGATCCCCCGGCATCCCTTATGGTCCCCCCAAGCCAGGGGCAATTTCTGAGCGCTTAGCCAGGAGTAACTCTGGCATCAAATGGGTGTGGCCTCAAAAAAAACCCAAACAAACAAAAAATATATATAATAAATACCAACAATCAAGAATTCTCTTATCATTACATGAAACCTTATTCTTCCAACTGAAGTTTAAGTTTTCATTTTCCCCTTTTAGTTTATATTTGATATCACAAAATCTAATAATTAGCATTCCTAGAGTTTCTCAGGAATCTAGTCAAGACTAGTTTGGAACTGAAGCAAATAGTTCCAGATCTCCAATTCTAATCTACTACAGAGAAAAAGGGAATGGAGAGGAACATATGAATATAAGAGCCATTTATTTTTAGGAAGAGACCACTGACATTATGGCTTAGCTAAAGAATATAAAAGTGAAAACTGCCAGCAAAATGCCAAAGTTACAATAGCCAAATATCTCTAAAGAATAATAAAATGTTCTTTATGTTTACTTAAAAAAAAAAAAGAAAGATTGGCTCTGTCTTCCTGAAGGTCATATTGGGAGATTTGTAGTATTAGATTTGAGATTTCCAAGTGGTCTCCTGAGGAACATCTGTAGTAATATTTGGGCTCAGAGTAAGGGTGTGTTTGTGACCAAACCCCAACCCTCCCAAAAAAGATTAAGCAAACAAAATTTATTCCACATATCTTACCACAATTATTTATCTGTAAAGTGTTTAGAAAAAATACATACTATAGCTTGTTAGATTAATATTACGAAAAGTTAGTGCCAACCATCTTGTGAATACTACCTTTATTTTTCATTTTAAGAAGTATAGGCTCAGCTACACTTTAAAAATAGAAAACTATTTTTTATTTTTTAGACTTAAGTTTTTTGAATTTATAAATATTTAAGTACCATGATTACAAGCATGTTTGTAGTTGGGTTTTAGTCATAAATAGAATAACCCCCTTCTAAAGGTTCATAAATACTGGATAAATACCTCAAGTGGTGAGGTACAAGCAAAGCCCTGATGTCAATATTGATCTTTGGCCCCCCAAAAGCACTGGTCTGGAAAACTTAAAGACTGACCTGAGCACCATTTTATTGAGTACCAAACACCTGGGTTTTGAAAATAAACCATCAGACTTAAACTGGGTGTAAATTCTAACCCTCCTCCTCCAGCACCACTGGGTGTATATTAGGAAATCTAAAAATCTTTTGTATCAATTGCAAGTGACTTAGAAAAAATATTGTGTACTAAAGAATTTTTATTGTAATACCAGATAATGTCTTTATGTAATAGAGAAAACCCAGAGAGCAATGAAGAAATATATCAATCAAAGCAGTTTTGACCTTTCACTGTAAATAGTCCTATTTATTTCCTAACTTAACTTATACTTAGTGGGTTCTTTTTCTTTTATCTTTCATCCTTTGAATCTTCTCCACATGTATAATCTCAAGATACAGCAGGTTTCTCTGTATAATGCCATTTCCTCCACTAATATTTTTTATTTTTCATTGAATAATTTCGTATTTAAAATTTCCGAGTTTTATAACCCTTTTTGTCACCTTTCTGAGCATCTTTCACTAAACTTCTTACATCTATATTAAAAATCTGGAGTACCTCTAATTAAAATTGCATGAAGATATTCCACAATATAAAATGCCATGATCTGTTTTTCCAGATTTTGTAGCAGGCATTTAATGAACTGTTTTTCTTGTTTATTAAATTAAAGCTAAAATAATAGTTATTTGAATTCACACTCTACCATCCAGGGCATAAAAATATAAACAAAAGTAGGCCCATACTATCAATTATTTTGCTTATGTGGAAAAGACTTGTAGCAGATGAACATTTTGATAATGCCTCTGGGTTATGTTTGTATTTTCATTACAAGAATTTTGTTATTGTATAAGATTTACATTATCAGCTGATTGCCCCTAAATAAATTTATTATCATATTTTTCACTGCCAGTTTAGCTTACCTTTTCTCTCCTTTACCTGACAAAAATGCATTTACCATATTAAGTATAGTTTAATACTGAAAGTTGATGCTTTACCTTGGCATCTAATTCCATAATTTTGAGACATGTGAAATTTAATTAAACATATGTGAACCATATTGGAATCTGTCATGTAGTGGATTTTCACTAAATGTTTGTTAAAGTAACAGTACCTTCTGAAAATGATTATATTTATCATTCTAAATACTCTTAAATCTCTCATCCTATAACTCATGCCATTACTCAACCTAAATGTGCATCTCTAACCATTCTAAAGGAAGGATTATGGGTCTTGAGAGGTAATTGATGGGGTAGGGTGCTTGCCTTGCACTTGGTCAATTGATGCTTGATCCTCAGCACCCAATATAATATGTCACACTCAGAACTGACCTCTTTATACAGAGGCAGAAGTAAGTCCTGAACATAGCAAGTGTGCCAAATGAGTCTATTTGCTATTATCACTATTATCCTAATTTCTATTCTAATTTATATTTTCACAGACAAGATTATAGTATATTCTATATACATTTGATTTCCTGGAATCTTCTATGTTGCCTCAATTTCATTCTATGATAAGAAGGAAAAGGGAAAATAAAAGAGGAGAAAAACAAACATTCTGCTGACAATTTATAAATGATTTAGACAATCAGTTAATGAATAGTTGAGTTTTATGCTCATGTAAAAATCATACATCACATATAATAAAATTACTACAAAATATTTCAATTTCTGTCACTCTATTCATCAAGATATTCAGGAACTTTAAAATTCTCATACAAAAATAATTAAAATTAAACTGCTAGGATACACATTATTTTCTAGTAAAATAAATTTCACATTTAGACAGGGAAATATGAATATTATATCATAAAATACTGTTCTACACCTATTAACTGCATTTTCCTTTTGATTTTTTAATTAAAACAATTTTTATTTTACTTATTTATAAATAAATTCTTTAATAAATCATCCTGACATACATAATTACAAAGTTGTTCATATTGCGTTTTAGTCAGACAATGTGAACTCCCTTAACTAGGGCACATTTCTTGCCACCAATGTCCCTCCCAACCTCCTCCCTGTCTCTTCCCTGCCTCCCTCTGCAGCAAACATCTCTCTTTCTTTCTGTTTCTCTATCTATCTCTATCTCTTTCTTTTTTTCTCACATACTCTTCCTTTTTTCCCTTTTAGAAACTGTACTTTGCAATATTGTTAATAAAGGAGTACTGGCATATTAATTTATCTCCTTTTAGCATCCAGTCCCTTTCTAGAGTGATCATTTCCAACTATCATTGTGATTATGGTCCCTTCTCTGCCCTAACTTACTCCCTTGCTTTTTTCACAAGCTTCATACCATAGACCGTCCCTCTGGTCCTTGATTCTTTGTGTTTGGATATTAATACTATACTGTTTTTATATCTCACAAATGAGTGTGATCATTCTATATTTGTCTCTCTCCTCTTAGTAATCTCTCTCATCATAATGCTCTCCATATCATTTATGTATACACAAATTTTATGACTTTATTTTTTCTAATAATTGCAAAAGTATTCCATTGTGTCTGCATATTTAATATCAAATAATAAAAGGCATTATTATATTATTGTATGAACTCTTCAAAGATTTCTTTGGAATCCTTCCTTTTTAAAATAACTATGCTTGATATTTAAAAATTCAAAATATTCTAAGAGAAAATTATGTATTTAGAGTTAATTCTAGGCTATATTCATCTCACATAATTTTTAAAAAATGTATATATTATTCCAATTAAGGATAATAATACTGGAAAATAATAAATAGAAATATGAACATATTTCTTTAAATCAACTAAGTTTTCTAAATGTGGAAAGAAAGATGCAGTGAATGCAATGCAAATGGTAAATTATGAATTAAAATACCTGTGAATAGACATAATCATTATAGTAATCCACCTCTTGTTAATATACCCTACTCTATATCCCATTTTATAAAGTCTATTGATTTACTCTTTAGTCATTCATCAATCTAATCATTCAATAAGGGTCCAGTAAGAATATTCCTAATATGCACCAAATATCAGACTAAACTTGGAGTAGAAGCATGATCAGAGCAGACATAATTTTAGTATTTGCAGAATCCATTAGATTTACTACATAATTTGTCAAATGTAGTGAATTTATTTTGTAAAATGTATAAATATATACATGGGCCAGAAAGATTATACAGCTTGCAGGTCATTTGCCTTGCATATGGCTGACCCTGGTCAATTCCTGGCAGCCCATATGACCACCTGAAATCAAAGATCAGACATCTGATCACATCCAGGTGTCATCCAAATGCCCCCAGGTGTAAAAATACCATATTATGCATATTTTATAAAAGCATATTTTAAATATGATTAACACTTGAAAATATGTTTCACAAAAATGTACTAAAAAGTTAACCCAATCATTTCTGTATTTAGACACCTCAAATAAGTACCTGTCCAAACAATCAAAGATGGTTACCAGAATTGGAAATTTAGTAAATAATGACAATGTTTTATATGTGGTGATTTATCACAACTAAAAGAGAAGCCATGAACTTTGATTATACATGAAGGACATGGAGAGTATTGTGCTGAATGAAATGAATCAGAGGAAGAGGAATAAACATAGAATAATCTCACTCATCTGTGAAATATAAAACAAATAAAAAGGCAGTGTAAATGATAAGCAAAGACAACAGAAATGAGGATTAGGAGAACCAGTCCATTATACCCTTCTCTACCATTAGAGTAGAGAAGGGTCTATATAAAAGAAACATTCATGGTACCCTTTCATTAGCAATAGTGCAAAGCACAATGTCAAAAAAGAGTAATAGAGAGAGGGTGAAATAAAATGCCTGCAAAGAGAGACAGACACAGAGAAAGAGACAGAGTGTGAAGTAAAAGATCTGCCCCAGAAGTAGGTGGGAGAGGGTGGATGGGAGAGAACAGGGCATCAGAGAGGTTGGGAAGGAAAATGTTGATTTTGTTCATGGAAAATGCACACTAGTGACAGTTGTTATATTCAATCATGAAAAACTTTATCTGTGGGGAAAAACTAGAATGAACAACCTAGGTATTTAAATAAACCATGGTGTTTAAATAATATATATGTACATAAAAATAATGTATCTTTTTTTTGTTTTGTTTTTTGGGTTACACCCGGCAGCACTCAGAGGTTACTCCTGACTCTATGATCAGAAATAGGTCCTGGTCAGCTCCGGGGACCATATGGGATGCCGGGATTTAAACCACCATCCTTCTGCATGCAAGGCAAACCCCCTACCTCCATGCTATCCTCTGGCCCCAATAAAGTAATATATTAATTTTAATTAAAATTAATATTTAAAGTAATATATTATCATCATTTTACTCTTCACTTCTTGAAAGAAAATTTATTTATGCAATCATAAAATTCTACCATTAGCTAATCAACCATTCTAGCCAAAAGACAATTGCATAGTATGAAAATAGCAAAAGGTGGGGAATATGCAACCTTGGTAAATATTGTATAAGTGGTACGAAAAGAAATGCTATGTCCACAGACTGAGGTGTCTAAACAACAGAAATTTGTTTTCTCATAGATCTGGAGTTTGGAAGGCTAAGATCCATTTCCAAGCATTATTAGTTTCTGTGACCTCTTTCCTTGACCTTAAGTGACTTTTTCCCCTCTGTTTATCCAAAAGTTTTTCCTTCTGTGCTTGTATGTACTCAAAATTATATTTTTATAAGGACATTTAGTCATTCTGAATTAGAACTAACACAAGTTACTTCCTTTGAATGTAACTATCACTTTCTTTTTCTTTCTTTAATTACCAGTTTAAAGGCTGTGTCCAAGTGCTGTCAAGTGCTAAGGTACTAGGTGGTTAAAACTCAAACATAAGAATGGGTGGGATAAATTAGCCTTAATTCCCTGCTAAAGACAAAGTACCTGAGAATTTGAAACAAAAAATTGTCATTAGTATAAATTCATTTTGCTTTTTGATTTTCTACAAAAGTATTAAACAAGGAGCCAGAGAGAAAATACATTACTTTTCTTGCATGCAGCCAACCCAGATTTGATCCTAGCACCCTATGGTACCTTCAAGAACTACTTGGAGTAATTCCTAAAATATGAGCCAGGATCAGGCCCTGAGGATTGCCAGGCTAGCCCAAAAACAAAATCAAATTGAACAAATGTATTCAACAAAATTGTCTAAAAACCAGCCAAACTTATTAAGGTCTTTCAGATCACAGGCAAAAAAATACACAACCTCCATTAATCAAGTAACTAACAGCAATGTCTCTGCATCTGATTTAATTTTGCCAAAGATTTTATTATTAGATACTGACTTTATGCCTTTGTTCAGATTGACACTAAAGTCTTAACCTCCAGTTTTTAAAGATCATCAACTATTAGAGAACTGGGAATTACCTGATAGCATCTAAGTAAGACTTGTTTCTTACTAGTTAAGAGCATCTAAGTTTTTCCTAACATTTTTCATTTTATGTGAACATTGTATATATATAAAATATATATGAATATATGTGCATATCATCTAAATTTACCTTTCCAGTTACTATTCATGTCTGTTCCATAAACAAGTATTTTACTAAGCTTTAGTCTAGTTGATCTAGTGAGAAGTGTTGAAAGACTAGTGACACAACTGCTGTTGTGTTGCTGTTAATGTCCTTCTTCAAGTCTTCTAACAGTTGTCTTTTTCTATTCCCTCAATAGTTATACATATGAGTATGAATTCTCCTGATGTAAATATTTCTTGAGCATTAAGAAATTACCTTCAGGGGTCTGAGCAATCCATAATAAGTAGGGCATTTGCCTTGCACACAGTGGACTCAGGTTTAGTCCCTGGTATCCCATATGGTATCCCAAGCCTGCAAACAGGCAAGGGATGGAGTAGGAAGGAGATTGGGGAAGGGGGGCAATGGTGGTGGGAGTGTTTTACTGGTAAAGGGATGTTCCTTTTTATGACTGAAACCCAACTACAAACATACTTATAATCATGGTGCCTAAATAAAGAAGATATCATTATTTTTTTTAAAAAAAAGTGATTTCTGAGTGCAGAGCTAGAAATAACTCCTAAGCATTACTGGGATCAACACATACACACACACACACACACACACACACACACACACACACACACACAAAGAAAAGAAAAGAAATGACCTTCAGTGTCACTTATAACCTATTCAGCCAGACATCTCTATGTAGACATTACTACTAGCATGGCTACCTCCAGCCTTTTTGTGGGAGTTGTTTGCTTGAAAAATATTCTGTTTTGTTTTTCATAACTGGTTCATTTACCCTTTTGATACTGAGATTGTTGTCATTGGAGTTTTGTGCTATATTTCTACAGGAGTTTGATGTGTTTGTAGGATTCATCTTGTCCTAAAGTACCCCTTTCAGTTCTTGCAAAGATAATTTTGAGTCTATGAACATCCTGAGCTGTTGTTTACCTGTGAAGTTGTGTATCGTTTCTTCAAATAAGAAACGATAGTTGGACTCTGCAGTACGCTCCCAGATGGCAGGAGGCAGTGGATCCTCAGGACATACTTGTGAACCTACTTCATTCTGACCACCACATAATCTTTAAAACATCATGTGATATCTCTGATATTTAAAAATCATATTTGCTTATGAACAAAGAATATGGTTAGAGTTCCATTTCTTTACAGATTTTTTTTTAAGATTTTTTCTTGTTTTTTTCGGGCCACATCCATTTGATGCTCAGGGGTCACTCCTGGCTAAGCGCTCAGAAATTGCCCCTGGCTTGGGGGGACCATATGGGACACCGGGGGATCAAACCATGGTCCTGATCCTTGGCTAGCGCTTGCAAGGCAGACACCTTACCTCTAATGCCACCTTGCTGGCCCCTACAGTTGTTAATACTAGACAGGGTGTTGTGAAACAGGGGGCTATTTCCTTATCATGTTGTCAGACCCATGACCCAGCACAAGATCCTAAATTTCAAATGTCCCTTCACTTTTATATCTCTCTTTCTTGTCTTACTTAATATTTATGAGTGGATTGTAGCAAACTAGAGAATCTTGGGTTAAAAATATTCAACCATGGCTGAGGTGTCTTGGATATTTCAGAATGAGAAGTGTAACAATAGTGTCCTTAAATAATTGCTTTTACAGATAGTCAATAGGCAAATGAAAATGTTCTCAGTATCACTTATAATTTAAAAAATTCAAATCAAGATAACAATGAAATATCATCTTTCACCATGATAATGGCACATATCAGAAATATTAGGAACAATTTGTGCTGGCAGATATGTGGTAAAGAAAAACTCATCCACTTCTATTGGGAATGTTGTCAGGATTAATACCTGTAGAAAACAGTATAGAGTCCTAAGTAAACTTAGAATTAAGCTACCATAAGCAAATCTACTTTTAGATAGCTACGCCCAGGACTTAAAAAACAAAAATATGCATATATGCCATTATTCATTGCAGCATTTAATACAATGACTAAGATATGGATTCATTCTAGGTGCCCAACAACAGATGAATTAAATATTCATCTGTTGTTGAACATTATGAAAAATTTGTATACATATACATACATACATACATATATACAATGGACTAATATGCAACTGCAAATAATTATGAAATCATGCAACTTGCTGCAACCTCTTTAGAATAGGAAAATGCCATGCTGGGTAAAATAGAAGAAAAACAAATACATGATTATTTGACTTTGTGGTATACAGAATAATGGGATGAGGAAATATAGTGAAGTAAAGGAGGAATTCCCAATCACTTTATTGCCAGAGGTTAAGGAGATAAAGGACAGGAGCTAGAAAGATGTCAAGGTGGGAAGGAAGAAGATGATAAAGATATATCTGAATTTTTTGTAGTATAAAATTTTTGAAATAGCTAGACAAGATTAGGAATGCAGTTTAAAGTTGGAGGCAAAAAAAATTATAGTACCTCTCAGTAAGGAAGATCAGAATGTATCCAAGAATCAACAATTAGTATGATGATTCATTTCTCTTATGCATCAGGATATTTATATTAGGATACTTTTCTTTTTTTAACCAATGGATACAGTGACATGGTGAGCTATATTATGAGTCAGAATCTCAAACCAAATGAACTGTTTTTCTAAATCTTTTCAATTAAAAATGGCACCACCATTCAGTGGGAATTTTGCATGTGAGAATTTGCTTATATAAGTGAACAAAATTTTATACATAAAATTTAGAACATTAATGAACTATAAAATAAATTCTTTATTGTGTGTCATTGCCCACACCGGTAGTGTTGACTGACTTCTAGCCTTATGCTAATGGGGTCACTCCCAGGTATATTTGTTAGACCATGTGGTACTAGGGATTAAACCTTGGCCTAATACATGAATCACATGACTTCAGCCTTTTGAGTTAGCTCTATAGTTGTATAAAGTTGTTTTCATGTGTCTATGGTCCAGCTGTATGCATTTGAAGAAGTGTCTATTCAGTCTAACTCAACTTTAATACAAAAACAGGTGGTAAATTTAAAGCTGTAAATTATATTAATACAGCAAGCATTTATAAATTTCCACCCTGAACTTCATATTTCAATAGAATTCTTAAGAAAATGAAGTATAGAGGCCGGCGAGTTGGCGCTAGAGGTAAGGTGTCTGCCTTGCAAGTGCTAGCCAAGGAAGGACCACGGTTTGATTCTCCGACATCCCATATGGTCCCCCCAAGCCAGGGGCAATTTCTGAGCACTTAGCCAGGAGTAACCCTTGAGCATCAAACAGGTGTGGCCGAAAAAAAAAAAAGAAAGAAAAAATAGAATAGGGAATAGCATACTATCCATTAGAAATAAGATTAATATATCCTTAAACCATCTTAAATGCCTTCCACTTTTAACTTCCCTAACTTATTTATGCTAAAGCCAAAGAAATAAACATTTCTACATATCAATGTTTCTTAATTATTTTTCATGAAGTTTTCCCTAGGGAAAAACACTTTCTTATGTAATTTTCTTTCTTCCTTGAAGTGACAAATACATTATAAATAAGTTCATCTACTATGTATATAAATGCACTTCACATAAAATGGTATATTTTCCACCAATGTAGAACAATTTTATACCCTGTGGACATTATAATGTAGGCATTATGTAAAAATTATATGATAATGCCTTGTGGGCATTATCACCAACACAGTGATGTTAAATAGTGACAAAATAATGGTTTGTCTCAAATACAAGTTAGTTTCCTAATATGAGGTAATATATAATTCAATTAATAGTTATTTTCTATAGAATTAGAGAGGTTTTTTTTTTGTTTGTTGTGGGGCCACACCCAGCAGCTTTCAGGGGTTACTCCTGGCTCTGCACCTAGAAATCAATCCTGGCAATTTGTGGGACCAAATGGGATGCCAGAAATCGAACCTGGGTTCATCCCAGATCAGCAGTCTGCAAGGCAAATGCCCTACCACTGTGCTATCCCTCCAGCTTCTAGAATTAGAGAGGTTTTTAAGTTATTTGAATTCATTAACTATATAATATTTGCATTTTATTTTGTTCAAGCAGCCAAATTAAATTTAAATCATCAAAATTTACAGAGCAAAAATTTGCAAAAATGACTATATTGTGTCTAAAGAATATAACACTGTCTTAGTTTTCACCAAACAAGTTTTTGTAAAGCAAGTTTCAATGTTAGTTTATTTGTAAAATCATAAAATTAGCCTATCTTAAATATATTTTATGAATAAAAAATCACATAATATAAACAAGTAACTAGCCTAATGCCTGTTACATCTGAAAAATCTCAAGAAATTTAATTACTAAAAACAACATTGATAATAAATTATATGAAATTGATTTGAATCCAACATTTTCAAAGAAATTGTTTACTCTTCTGTATTATAAGTGTCTCTATTTATTACATTTTGTAAATATATCATATTGTAATTGTGTTTTATCTCACATTTGTGGGGTATATTTTGTGGTATCACTTGTCAATTTACAATGGTTAACTCAGACTCTTTTCTGCAGTTACTCCTGGTGATGGCCTGGGGCCACAGGTAGTGCCATGACTGAACTACATACAAGTTAAATATATTAGTCCCTGGACTGTCTCTTACCCCACATTTTTTTAACATCCCCAAAAATAATTTGCTTCTGGCTAATCCAAAAACCTCAAGGAATGAATGCTACATGAACTGTCCTCTAGAACTGCCTGCATCCTATGTTAGTGAAGTTACACTTGATTCATACTTGGTGTTCATTCTCCAACTATCTCAAGTACTAGACATTGTTCAGTGGTGTGTGTTATTAGTGAACACAAATACTAACCTACCAAATTATCTTGACCTAGTCCCACTCTTTCCATCCTTCTTGATTTCTTAAATTGAGCTATAAGTTTCTTCTATTTAACTATATTGCTATTCTTTACTACACTGTTGAGAATTTCTGAGTTGACAGGTGCAAGCCAATATACAGTTATCAACTAGCTGAGAGTTAGGTAGAGGGATTAAGGCTATCATCTCTTGTAGTACTTGTTTATTACAGTGCTAATACTTTTGCAGAACCACTATTATCCATTTGAAGTTACTAGATGATGTGACTGAACAGAGAATTGTGAATAGAAATTCTCAGTCTCAATATGCTCTGAGAGCCAGCATTATCCAACTCTGAAACACCACCATTTTCATTCAATTATGAGTCATCTAGGTATTAAAGACAAAACTACTTTAGGTCTGACTCTCTGTCATCCCTCCTGCATTCCCCTTTCTCATTTTCCTCCTTTCTCTTCAGTCGCTATTCTTGTTTCTCAATGGTTAGAAACTCTCTTCCTACCAAGTCACCTTGAATTTGCTAATCTCTGTGAATGACCCCTTTTATTTATCAGTGCTGTGCATTGAGACAGCAAATGTCTACAAATAACAAAGTATTTTTATTAATTTTTATTTATTCCTTTAACACTTGAGACTTTACTTGAGTATAATATCAGTGGGAATATTATGCTTACTTGTCTTCATTTTATTCAAAAATGTTCAGTCTTATAATAGATCAGTCAATTTACTAACTTAAAGGAAACTGGCGTGGAAGTTGTCCTCATTAGAGATTAATGAAACAGAAGAAGCATATGATCTAACTTTAAAAAATGCAAAATTTCTGAAAACATATGGTTGGCAAAATTGTCCATGATAATTCAACTGTTTCTCCAGAGACAAATGCCAAAGCCAGAATTCTGTTAGAAAAACGCTATAAAATCAAGTTTATTTTGCCTCCTTCCCAACCTCCTCCTAGTAACTTCCTCTCTCCCAGAACAGAGAGCATTGTCAGAAAATATCAAACATATTTCCCCAGTGTAAAAATCATTTGTCTTGTTGTTTGGTAGTTAAAGAGTTTTAAATGTACTTTCATTTGTGAATTAAATATCAAAAAAACTAAAACCTAATGAAAAAAATTAGTACTGAACGAAAGATTCATCTTAATCACTATAGTGAAAGAAAAAACCTGCCTTTGCTTGTCTCCATTTTCTCAAATCTTAACAAGCATCAGTCTATAGACTTTAGATCTATTGCCAACATAACAGATTAGTCAGGACACTTCTATTTTTAAAATTAGGTCCCACACCAGCCTACACTCACTAAGCTTGGTCCATCTATTTTAACATCACTCTCTGTAGAAATAAAGCTGCAGTTTTTCTGAGTAGTGTTTCAAAAAAGTCGAGCTTGCCTGTCAGTGTGGTAGGTAACATATAGCATTGTGGTATCACCTGACAGTTTATTCGTTTTGATTAAATGAATAAATTTTATAAAGTTATAATAAATGAATAACTTTCTAATTTTGAAACAGTCTTCAACTATTTTAAATTTCCTGCCTAAGTACAGTATAAAACAAGAGAATTAAGACTGGTCACTGATGACTAGTTTTTATCATGCTACAGGGAAGAAACATTATATATCATATAAATATTAAGTCTTATAGACTATAATTATGTCTCAATCCTCTCTGGCCTTCTACTTTACTTGAAGGTAAGGTGACTCTAAACTGGTGCGCAGGGAACCTGGGGATCCCTCCCAATGGGGCTAGTGGCAACAATGCAGTGCTACTCAAGATTTTTGGTACCAGGGATTACCTTGAACACCATGCTGGTACTTAGGAATTTTTAGGGCTGTGGGAAGTGAGAAGAAAGATAGTATGATGGGCTGAGATGAAACTAGAGTTAACCAATTTGAAGTATGTACCATGACACCTGCACTATTTTTTTTCAATCCCTCTAATTTCTTAAGACAGACTTTTTTCCCCACGATTGAAATTTATTTTGAGAGTCACATTTTTTTAAATTTTTCACAGCATTATTTATGGTACATAGTGACGACGAATGAGGGGCACTCCCACCCCAGTGCTGTCCTCCCTCCACCCCCGTTTCCAGCATGCATCTATCTCCCTCCCTTTCCCCCGAGAATACTAGTGCAACTGGTTGGTCTCCACTTTATAGCTTGTTGTAGATTGTCTATTCTGTTGTCGTTTGCGATAAAAAAAAATAAGAAGAAAAAAGCAAAAAAAGGAAAAAAAAAAGAAAGAGAGAAAAAAATTGGCCGCAACTACCAAAAAAAGAAAGAGAAAAAGAAGAAAAAATGCACCAGGCTAATGAGAAAAGAAAAAAAAAACTCACCAAATAATAACCACAGGAGTGAAAAGGGAAGAGAAAAGTGGAGGAAAGAAGGAAAATAAAGTAAAAAACTAACAAATCAAAACAAAACAAGAAAAAAGAAAGGGTACTGCAGAGGAAGGGTTTGGCATTCCATCCCCCCCCCCTTTTTTTTTGTATAGGCACAGTAAGCATTGGGGGAGAATAGGAATTCCCATGGTTTAGGAGATTCAGGGTTTCTCCATCCTTAAAGCATACCATCATTGAATCAATCCCTGGCTCCATAGGTGTTCATTACCTCATCCCAAGGGCTTTGTATGTGGTGCCAGGAAACTTTCCTCTCAGTTGTGGGTGAGACAATGAGGCCACTGTATCCAGCGGTCTTGGCATTTGTTCAAGTCCTAGGACAGGGTCTAGGTTAGAGTCTTTACGGTTCTAATGTGTACAGTCTTTTGTATCAGATGCTCCCTGTTTTCATTCAGTCCCCAAGCCGAAGTATGGGATATTATGGATCTAAGGGTTCTGCTCAGTCTCTGTTGTCCAAGTTGGGCCTCTGCAATAAGAAATTCCTTTTTTTTTTTTTTTTAATAAGAGTTCTGGTCTACAGTCTAGGGCAGGGTTTTCTTATCGGTCCCAAGGATAGTTCTGCCCAGTCGCAGCTGTCAAAGTCAGTTTTCTGTACATGGTGCTCTTATTTTTCACTGTTCAAAAGACAGTACATCTTCTGGTTTCCATCCAGTGTTAGGTGAGGTGATAAGACAACTTGGTCTTGGGTCAAGTTGTCATTTCCTGGTTGTCATATCATAACTGGTACAAGTTAATGCCAGAACTGTGCTATAATTCTCCCAATGGAGTTGGTTCCTGGAGTTGTTGCCCAGAGCTGTATCAGTTCTACATCTGGGATCTGGGGTTTGGAGTTGAACTGACACTGTCCAATCTCCTGGAGACTGGGTTGTATCCACATGACACATGTCCAGGATGGGAGGCACCCTAATGCTATAAAATGTGTGAGGTCTTATACCTAGAAGATAAGATCTTATTTCTGTGTCTATGGTTTCCCCTATTTACTGTGCTCATACAAAAACATATGGTTTCATATTGGATTGCTGGTGCTATTCTGGGTAAGGATGACTGGTTATACTCACACTTTCTGTGGTCCGTTTTTGATCTGCCATTTTATCCCAGGCAAGACTTTAGTACCAAGCAGCACCAAAAATGGTAAAGATAGCAAAAATATGTATACATTAAAATAGAACAGATAAATAAACCTGTGTTTAAAAAGAAAAAAAAGAAAGAAAACAAAGGTATTTGAAGACAAAAGGTGATAGTTGAGTTTGAGACATGTTTTGCGGCATTACGGAACTCTATATTGTCCTTGAACTAGGGGTTTTGCTGAAGCTGATTCCGGTATCATGCAACAGTCCATAGTTTGATGGGGGCGAGAGGGGCCACCAAGCATGGGTCAGTGGGCATGTTGGTTGTAGTTCTTTGTTGAGGCATGAGATGGGGAATGAGAGGGTGTCTTTCAATGAGGAGCTGGATGGTGGTCTGTTGGGGCAGAAGGTCAGTCTTGATGTCTACCCAGTTAGGAACTGAGGATAAAGAGGATTAAATAAGGGGAAGATAATGATTCAGGGTTGGGGGATGAGGGAGTAGGAGAGACATAGGGGTGAGGGGAGAGGCAATACATGATAGAGACTATATACAATATATAGATGGACTGTTTATGGTTTAGTTGAAGTCAATATGAAGTCACATCCACAAAAAGACTAGAGAATAAAGGTCTATTTGAGTGTTTTATCCAAATCTTGGGCATCCTGATTCCATTCCTAGGAACAGTCTAGGATAAGGAACATTTTTGGATAATGCTTGATAGATCTTAAGAAATGTTTGAGAACATTAATTAGGTAACATTATAGTATCTTGAAAACATATGTATTGGAAATTCAATATTACCTCAACAATAAAAAATAAAGCTTTAGCTACCCCCCAAAAATGTGACATCTACCTTTTTTTTTTTAATCAAAGAGGATTACAAATCTTTCACAGTAGTTTTTTAGGTGCATAGTGACATTGAATCAGGGGCACTCCCACCACCAATATTGTCCTCCCTCCACCCCTGTTTCCAGCATATCCCCCTCCATTACCCACACCTCAGGTTGCTAATATAAGTGGCCCCCTCTGTGTCTAGCATGTTGTAGATTGGGTATCAATTCTGTTGTCGTTGGATTTGGATTTGGTGTTTAAGTCTGATCATTTTTTATTTCTACATAATGTACACACAACTGTCTGGACTTGGTACCCTCCTTTTTCTATATAGAATTGACATGTATTTTTAATATAATTTTATTTTAATCATAGTGGCTTACATATCATTGACAATAATATTTTAGGTACATATTAATATAAAATCAGGGAAATTCCCATCACTGAATTGTCCTCCCTCCACCTCCATTCCCGTCCGACCTCCCATATCCTCTTTCCTCACCCCCGGGGCTGCTAAAATAAGTGGGCCCCTCTGTGTCTAGCTTACTACTTAGTAGTTTTACACCTGTTTGGTCTTGGTACCTCCTTTATTTCCCCCCTCTAATTGGGAGGCGGAACCAGATAGTTCAAGTTATGTGGTTTTGTTTGAAGAAAAGTAATAAACTGGGGAAAAAATCAAATACTCCAAAAATGGGAGGAGTCCTTCGAGAGAGGCTCTCATCCTAGGTTTGAGAGACGATGGGGAAAAAGAAGGTGAAACACCACAACAGTACAAAAAGAAGTGTCAAATAAAATATCCAGTGAGCACTCCAAAAAAAAAAATAAGCACTACATAAATCCATGGTATTGAGATAAAAAATGTGGCAGAGCACATAAAGGAAGAAAAGTAAGGAAGAAAATAAATAAATAAATATAAATGGAGACAACAACTTCAATACCGAAACCAAAACAAAGAAGTCGACAAAAACTAGATAAATAAATAAAAATAAATTGTTTTGTGCTTTTTTGCCCTTTTTTTTCTTTTTATTTTTCTTCCATTCTGCACATGGACAGTAAATATTGGGGTCATTTGAAACAGAATTGCCTTGGACTAAAAGATACAGGGATTCTCCACCCTTGAAGTATATTGTCATGGTATTAACTATAGGCTCCTTTTTGGTTCATTTACTCTCCCTTTGGTGCTTTTGTAGTGTATGGAAGACTTCTGTTCCATCCTGGGTGATAAAATCAGACCTCTGTATCTAGAGATCTCGGTCTCTGCACAGGTCAAGGAGTGCAACTAATGATGAAGTCTTTCTTTGTGGTTCTAGAAGTTCTGTTCCCTCAGTGTCGTTTTAATTTGTTTTCTGTGGTTGGTGGTCCTGGTCTTTGCGCTGATCCTAGGATGGGGCCTGGGATAGCGTCTTTTGTTATGTTTCCAGAAGACCCATTCTGTTGCAAATGAGAATTGACATGTATTAAGTCAATTTTCAGTAAAAGTATTTAGGTATCATTGTTAATTTTTCCATTTGACATATTTGCTTTTAAAAGTTTCATTATGGATATTGAAGACAATAAACTTTCTAGCTATCTTCAGCTAATTAGTACTCATTAAGGAAGACCAGGCCAAGAATAAAACAAGTAAAGTACCTAGAGTGCAAAAGTGAAGGAAGCAATTAGTCTCATGGACTTGTGGTCATTGCAAATAAGTCACATTAGCACACCAAAAATCAGGTCATATTGACAGACATGTCCCAAATTTGCTAATGTACATTGGAGCTATTCCTCAAATGTTTCTCATTTCTGTTGTATATTCAAGGAGGTATGTTTTAAGTAATTAAGAATAAGATTTGCTTTAAAGACAGTCATTTAAAATTTCTCCCTGATTTGTTGTAATATGGAGAGAAAATAGTTGCTTTCAGTATTTTCAAGCATTGCTTCTTGTTTTTAAAGTTTATTGGGATTTAATAAAAAACAGTTCTATTTGTTATAATACATAGCTCTTCTACTTCTGCCTGAGTATGGATATTAACTCAATTCACACAGTATGGACAAAAAATAAATACGAGGGATAGACCTTATCAGAGTAATCTATCTTCTAATAATAGAAAATGGATTCTTTAATCATCTCTTTTTTGATCTGACATTATACTATGTCCTCCCATTTTTTTATTTGCACATTAATCTATATTTCCATTAACAATTCAATTCAACAAACAGCTCTTGAGAGTCATGAACATCCTCAGAACTGGGCAAGGATTTTATCCCCTTCTTTAGAGCTTATACACAGCCACCAATTTTTGAAACCTGTATTAATTTCTATATTTGACTTGGAAATATTTGACTTTTTATATTTGACTTTTGTAATGATCACTACTTTAAAACTACAGTTGTGCAATAGCTACATAAAATGATTGAATAAACAGAATGATAATAGCAATTCTTCAAACTTTGATGATGTAGTACCAGAAAACATATTATTTTTATTTCAAAGAGCTCCAATCAGCTTTAGATAGAAGATGGATTGAGGAAATGTTCCCTTTTGGTGATATATCACATGAAAAAAATTTAGAAAATAGTACATTTAGTTGATTAATGCTGCTCTGTATAAAAATATGCTGCAAAGCATTTTTTAGACTACATCTGAACAAATGCATCAAAACAGACAGAATGAAGAAATTAGCTCTAGTCAAGAGGGAAAAAAGATAATTATAATTGTGATGCCACAGAAAAGCAAAAACCTGAAATACTCTAATTTAAAACCATACAAAATCATCTAAATCCAAAGCAATGGCTACTAGTGCATGTAGTGAAACTGGTATCTTTTGTTCTTTAGTATACTTTACACCTTGTAAATAATGCCATGCTTTAAATTAAATATTTTATCAAGACTCAGCTCTTAATCCTATAAAATGTTTTTCAAAAATCACATTCCTGGTGGCCCCTAAAGAAACTGAAGCTCATAAGAAAACTTATATTGGGTGTTCAGAGATAATAGAAATGCAAGTCACTTGATATAGTGAAGCTTATATGATTGAAATTCTCAAATAAGAAACTTCTTTCTTAAATTTGACCTTAATTCCGAATGAAAAGAACTTCTCTATTTACAAAGGCTAAATAGTCATCCCCAAATATGCATAGTCTTTCCCCACTTTATCTCAATTTTGCTCTATTATTTGCCCTTTATGTAGTCTCTTCAAATAAACATAGGAATGAATTTAATAATTTGTAAAGTTTTTATATGTATCATTCAAACTACTGATATAAAGAATTCATACCAGCATGTATGAAAAATGAATCATCTTAAGCACTCATTCTCTGATGTCTTATGCCTACTTGGTTATAACATTGAAATACATGGTTCTTCAGAATCCTAACGCATGGTTGCTATTCCACACAACTGTCCCCAATTTTATATCCTCCCTGACTTACTGAGAATACAACAGTTCTTTTTAAACTTCTTCTCTCTACTATTTATCCCTCTCTTCATTCCACAGTTCTTTGAGAAAATGTGAGAATATTAGTCACTTCCTTCAAGTATCACTGAAGGCACATTAAACCCATAACTGCTGCAAGAAGTCATTTCTTTGTCTTTGATTCTTTGATTATTTGAACTTCTGACCCTTGCAGACTCAGAGAACTCTCAGAGTTACATATCAGAAACAGGATGCAATTTCCGTTGACTTCAAAATCACAGCATTTTTTTCCTGGAGAGCCCTGCCATTACTGCATGCCTCATTTTCACCATTAAACTTAGCCAGAGAGGACAATCTCTTATTCTCTCCCTTTTCTGACTCTCATCATTTTCCAAAGAAGAGATGAAATGAAGCTATAGTCTTGCTATTTGGGGAACTTTTGAATTGAAGTTGAAAATGTTGAATATTCCTTCTTTTGCTTCCTACTTTCCTAGAACCAAAACTCTAAAAGGACAAAAGTCAGAATAGAGCATGACAAGTACACAAAATTAAATTATGGGTACAAATGATCGATAAATGCTCAAAAATCATTAATCCAGATAGCCTTTATGTACTTCTATAGAAATGTATTCTATAAATTATCTATGAAGTTGGCATTGGTGATGAATTAGTTTTGTAAAATTGTATGCCTGAACTCATTGTGAGTTCATGATAATAACTTCTCAAATTCTGATGCTTTATTATGAAATTTAAAAAAAATAAAATCTCTGAAAATCTTTTCATGTTCTATAACCACTTCCTATTATCTAAATTTTTAGCATTCTTTGTTCTTAAACATATCCAGTTGTGCTCATTAAACTAGAAGTTGTTAAATGAGAAAATTAATTTTAGCTAATAATAATAATAGTTAAAATAAAAATTGATTTAATTTCTCAAATAAAAGCATCTAGACATAGGCAGTTTCAGATAGGAATAGTGGTCTCAGAATTCTCAGATTACATAGCTTTCTTAATATCTTGGTCAAATTAAGATAACTGCTCTAATGTCAACTAGCAAGGAAGACGTATAGGAAAGGTAGACTAGGCATCTACTTTCACTATATCTTATCACAAGAAACAAAATCACTAAGCTCTGAAAAATTGCCAACTACAAACTTTCTGCTTCAAGTTTCACAGGAATCAAAGACATTCCATGATTCCTCACCACTGCAGAAAGCATTCTTAGTGAAGATTTTTTACTAGATTGGAGGGAGAAAGTCAATCATTCCTTTCTTCTCCTCCGGTGGGAGATAACTTTTTTCCCCAAACTAGTTCTTACAAAATCCTGCTGAATCTCCAAAAACTTAACTGATTTAAATCTTGTATGTTATTCATCCAGCAGGTTCACAGACACCTTCTTTGAAATTTCAGCTTGTTAATCTGACTCATAGTACATTGTAACTTGGAGTTCAGTCAAAGTTTCCAATTTAACATCCTGTTATACTAGGCTAAGAGGAAAAGTTAGTTCTTTTCTAACAAGTCATTCCTCAAAACATTTTATTTTAGCTGAGTTTCTTAATTTATAGCATCCTAAATGAATGTTTACTATATTGATTCAGCACAGTATCTTATTTCATTGTTTAAAACCATCAAAACAGTATTGCACATTTAAAGTTGCCATCAATATACTTGCCTTATTCCAAATTTTAGTGAAAATATTTTTAATATTTCATTTGTCTTTATATATTCATATTTATATTTGTAGTTGTTTTTTAAATGTGCTTTTAAAAAGTAGCACATTAAAAATAGATTTTGGCAGGAGAGCCCCCCAAGAAGTTCTCAGGAGGCCCAGAGGACCCCCACAGACAAATCCCAGTCAATTGACAAGCTGCTTCAATGCAAGAGCCAAGGATTCAATGAAGCTTAGGGCCTTAGGTCCTGCAGTTAAAGGTACCTTGCCCACATCTTCAGTGCTGGGTACTACGGGAGCATGTGCTATGGTACCCAAGAGCCTCCAAGGCTGCCCCTGACAACTGTTGGAATTGGGAAGGGTGAGTCTATGGTGCCAGGAATCAAATCTTAGTCACCTGCATACTAGGCAGAAACCTTAATGACTATACTATTTTCCAACATCATGGTTGAGAATTTTGCTGTCATTAATCATGTCGTAGCTCTCTTTCCCTGTAAATTAATTTAAATTGTATAATGTTGAACCATCTTTATATAACTTAAATATACAGATATTTCTTAAAAACTATTTTAATCGGGGCCAGAAAGATAGCATGGAGGTAAGGCGTTTGCCTTTCATGCAGAAGGTCATAGGTTCAAATCCCGGCACCCCATATGGTCCCCTGAGTCTGCCAGGAGCGATTTCTGAGTGTAGAGTCAGGAGTAACCCCTGAGCGATGCCGGGTGTAACCCAAAAAACAAAAAACAAAACAAAAAAAAACAACAAAAAAAATTTAATCAAAGAAATTCTATCACTTTAACCATGCTCAAAACCACTGTAATATTGACCCTCCCCTTTTAACATAACTCAAATTTTTTTTGATCTATGAAATTTACTGTCTTTGAATTACTTTATTTGATCATATTTTCTATGTAGGAATTGTAGAAATTCTATGTAGGAATTTTAAGTTAATGTCTAAATTACTGGATAGACTGGGCTCTTTGACACATAATATAACTGGCCTTTTTTTTTTTTTGCTTTATTGATAACAAAATACGTAGCAGAGAATAGACAGTAAACCTGAATGATTTATAGGTAATAATTAAATAAATTTGATAGTGTTAAGTGAGATTTAATTTTGATTATTCAAGTATATCTTTAATGTCACCTCAATTTTCATATCACTATTGAGTAACTGCAATATGATTTATTAAAGTGTCCATGTTTAACATGTTTAACTCTGGACTTTCTATTTTGTCTCATTTTCTATTTTGAATAAGGTCTATCTTTTTATGCTAATTTTGATTACTGTGACTTTGTAATATATCAAATCTTTATTCAAAACAAATTTTTTTCTTTGGTTTTTGGGTCACACCCGGCAGCACTCAGGGGTTACTCCTGGCTCTATGCTCAAAAACTACTCCTGGCAGGCTCAGGAGACCATATGGGATGCCAGGATTTGAACCATCGTCCTTCTGCATGCAAGGCAAATGCCTTACCTCCATGCTATCTCTCCAACCCCTCAAAATTATTTTTATTCAAACTTACTTATCTTTTGTGGTTTTATACAAATATTAGGAATTTTTGGTAAGAAATATTGTTAAAGTTTTGACAGTGATTAATTGAATTTTTTTGAATTTTAATGCTAATCTTTCCATAAGCTATTTGTTATATTTACACATATTTGTTCTTTCCAGAATAAAGGATTAAAATTATATTATCATTGGGTCAAATAAATAGTACAGTGGGTAGGACATTCATTTGCCTTGCATACAACCAACTTGGGTTCAGTCCTCAGTATACCATAAGGTTCTGTGAGTTGTGCCAGGAGTAATTCCTTAGAAATACCACACTCTAATCAATTGTGCCACTGGAGCTACACCTACTAGTAACCCTAGGTGCTAGCAGTAATAAGCCTTATAATCATCAGGTTTGGAAAAATAAATAAATAAATAAATAAATAAATGAAATATATTATTATCATACTAAATGAAAAAACACAGGTGAAAAAAATTAATATTATTTGCCAACAATGTGCATTTCAATGTGAGGACCTGAGGGTACAGTTTTTTTTAAACATAATTTTTATTTTGATCATAGTGGCTTACATATTGTTGACAATAATATTTTAGGTACATATTTACATAAAATCAAAGGGGATTCCCATCACCGGTTTGTCTTCCCTACTCCTCCATTTTTGTCCTACCACCCATATCCTCTTCCCTCACCCCCAGGGCTGCTAGAATATGTGGTCCCCTCTGTACCTATCCTATTACTTCGTAGAGGGTACAGTTTTTAGGATCACCCAGGTCACCACAGTATGCAAAGCATAAGCCTTAATTCCTTTACTACTCTCCAGCCCCTAAAAACTTTTTTCTTTCAAATAGTTCTAGTTTTAGGGTTTTGTATGTATTTGCATGAACTTGCTATTTCTTGGAAGCCAAAACATAATGTTTTTTTCAAATGTGAAATATTTGTATTTAATATTTCTTAGAGTAGTGTCTCTTCTCAATTCTCTTTTATTTGAGATTGAATGTGATGGATGAGCAATAATATAATATAATTCCTTTCTTCTGTGTGATTTTTTCAGATGCTCCTTGTGTTTTATTAGTGTTTTTTACAGTTATGTATTGTTTAGCCTATGTAACATTTGTATTCCTAATATGAAGTTTTACACCATTTCTAGGGGTTTTATCTTTATTTTTCTGCATAGCTCTATTTTAAAGGGATTAAAAGTTTTCAGGCCTATGACCCTGATAGCAATTAATGCTCACTGACATTTAAATACCAATGGTTTCTTTAGAATAACTGCAACATACTGTGTCAGTGGGGTGGAACAATTTATCCACAACTCATTTATTCAGCTATCAGAATTCTTGACATTTTTACCACTTGGTACTTTTGGGTTTAATTTTTCTAATGTTTCTGTATTATAGTTAGATTTTCAACATGCCCCATAGGTGAACCAATGGAAGCATATCTTGATGTGCTTGTCAGCTAAAATTTACAAATGTTTTCCCAATAGGTTCCACAAAAAAACTTCCCCACATAGTTTTCAATATATTTTTCTTCTCAGCTCTCTAAATTTTTGTAAGATCACACAATCATCAGTAAATCTACATATATGAAATCCTTAATTTATATTTTGAGATCAAACATACAGCCTTCAAAAAAACCACTTTTTTGAGGAAAACATAAAATAAATAAAACCTACTTTCTGAACTTAAATAATAAATTGATCTATCCAAGTAAATAAGAAATGCTTTGGGGTCAGCGTTTAAATATTATTAAATTTATAAAATAACTATAATTATTTTGGGTTTTGTCATTATGTAATGTCTTAGTTGAATATTTTATTATTTAAATTTGTGCTTATATAAATTTTCAGTTGTCTGGGTCCTTTTGGTTGATTTCTAAATAGCATTATATAGGTCTTCATAAGATAGATGGTTTGATCAAGCAAACAAACTATAGCATACACTTTTATTTTATTTTATTTAATGAAACATTTGTGATCTACAGAGCCTTTCATCGTTGACATTGAAATATACAATGAGTCAGGGCTCTTCCTACCACCAGTGTCAGCCTCCTTCTACTAATGGACCCAGAGTGCACCCTATATCACCATACTTTGTTCCCTGATTTGCCAGTATAACAGGCCCCTTTAAGTTTAGATTATTAAATTTTAGTTCCTTGATTCTATTATCATTTACTTTGCCTTGAATATTTATTCTGTCATTTATTTCCCCGCCAATGCATCCAAGACCACTTGGTCCCTGCCCCCAGCCTTTATTCTTTTCGTCTTAGTTTTATAAAAAAAAATGCAGGAATATGTGTTAAAATAATCTGTGTCCCAAGGTTCTATGATAATGGCAAGAGCCCCAATTTAAAAGATAAGAGATAAAAATAATAAAATAAAATAAAATAAGGTGTGTGTGGTAGGTTTTTTGTTTCTTTGTTTATTGTTTTTTGTGAGGTTGTTTTGTTTTATTTTTTTAAGTTTTTGGTTTTTGGTTTTGTTTGTTTGATTTTTTTGCATAGACACAGCAAAATATGGGGGAAAATAGTAAGGAAAAACTTTTGGCCTAAAAACAAGACCTTACCCATGAAGCATCTTGCCATAAGACCAACTACAGGCTCCATGCATACTAAGTTGTCTGACCCCAAAGTCTTTCTCTGTGATCCACTAAAAGTTCTTCAGTCACAGTTGTCACAGTCAGGTTTCTGTAATTAGAGATCCTGGTTTTTGTACAGATATAAAATATGTTTTTATGGAGTAAAATACTATTGGTATTCTGAAGTAATTAATTTGTTCATTCGTGAAGTATATGTAAAGTATAAAATCTAATCTCATTTGAAAAAACTTGAACTTCAAAAAACAATCCTAAACATTTTTATTCAAACAAATGCTCTGCACTATGACTACATCTGTTAATTATTAATTGACTGAAATGGAAGTATATAACTATGCCAACTGTCAAAACACTCCAAATACTAGTTGGTCCCCTAGTGTTAAATATAAATTGACCTATTCATTTAAGTGGTAAATTTTATGTGTTTGATTCAATTATGCCACATTTTCATTTTTTTGTATTCATCACACATCTGGATTACTTTCTGCCATGACACTTTTGCATCAGAATACATTAAAATTTCCATCATTAAACTACAATCCTCCCTTCACTCTAAAGCTTCAAGTTGATTCATTTGACCCTCAAAATTAAGTTACAATTTATTTTGTCAGCAAAATAACATCATAATTGTTGTCATATATTAATAGAAATATTTTTAGAATACATAAATTTGGTTCTCAAACAGGTAAAAAATAAATAGTAATAAAACAGAAGTTTTCTTTTTAACATTGTCTGGTTGACATCAAGAGCGAAGGATTTTGAAATGTTTTTCCTGTTTGAAGCAATTCAGCTTGTTGTCCCTTATACTGTTTCTTTCAAAGTTATGAGACAAATGAAAGAGATCTATTTAGGCTAATTTCCTTCCCCAAGGACAACCTGAATGAGTTTTTGCCTGGAAACAAAGGGCAGTGCCCACATAATACAATGTCCACTAACTTGAGGGCAAGAAAATGAGTGTGCCCATGCTGAAATAATCCATCTGTAACCTGCTGTTTTAATTACTGGGAACTGCAGTACAAATGACACAAATAATATAATGTTATAGCTTAAGGAGAAGAGAATTATCTTAATTGACCTTGAAAAAAATCTCTGTCCTAAAATAGGTAGAATTCTTTGTCCTAAAACAGATAAAGTATATCAGTTTTCATAGGTAGTGCAAACTCTTCTTAATTAGCATTTTTCCTGATAAATTGATAGTATGTAATGTCATGATAACAGAACTTAGAAAGACCCAATCCAATTGTTCATAACATTGTTAGTAATAATTCTGTTAATTATTCCCCTTATTTATTTGCCTACTATTAATAAAGTATTCATTTATCACATAAAATGTCATTAACATTTTAATATATGTATACATTTTAATCATTTTTATTTAATCACAGTTAAAATTTCTAGCTTTATTTTAACATATGTTTTGAAAATTGTGCAATATATTCTTATTACAGTATTATCCAAGAAGAATAAATGAAAATAATTATTATATAAGACAATAAATTGTATATGATTCCCACTAGACATCAAGGGTCAGAGATTTCTCTGAACATAGAAAAATAATAAATATCCTAAAATGTGTTAGTCTTATAGTCTCTGTTAATCTGTGGTAGCACAAAAGTAGTCAATGACAAAAATGAGAGTGGCTACAATCTAATAAAATTTACAACAAAAACAAAGAACCAAATATATTTGGTAGTGCCAGTAATGATTTGCTGATTTCAGACATAGATCATTAAAAATCAGCTTATAGATATAAAGATCCTTAGAAATTAAATAAAATGTGAAAGCAAAGGAAAGAAGTACAGCTAAAGATATCATTCAGTAACAAGCTATATAATTCTTGCTCCCTTTTGACATTGCTTTCTGTTATATATATTTCTTATGTATAGAATAACCTTACTACACCATCACTGTTTCTGCAATACTTATTCGATTGTCTTTAGCAAACTATGACAACATGGGTTTCAGTCTCTTTATTCAACATTAACCTTTGAAGAGCACAAAGTTTACTAGTGAGATTCCTCATAAATACTGGTAAGTAAATAAAGTAATAAAAAGAAAGCAAGTTTATGTCAAAGCCCTCTGAAATAAAATTAAACTTTACAGAGTAGTAATTTAATAATTCTGTTGAATGCTTAGTCTGAGTGTTCACTCATTATTCCAAGGAACAAAGTAGATAAGGCTCACTTTCTCAAAATAAAGTACTGATAGATGAGATCAAATGCATTAAATTTCTATTTGGATTTTCATGACTTTGAGTTTATTAAAGAAAGTTGTTCTTTTACTAAGTTTTCGATCTTGAGCATAAACAAAACTCAAGAATCTGAGGAGATAAACATTATTTTCCTTTCAACAAGTACTTAACCTTGTAATAATAATATGCATGTTTCTTTCCAAAAAATAAAAGAAATAAAAAATAAAAATAAAAATAAATAAAAATAAAATGAAAGTAGAAGATGTAATCAGTCATACTCAATCATTTCTGTGAAGATTTATTTAAATAACATACCAAAAAATTCTGATGAAATAACAAATCTGTTTAAGATCCTAAAAAAGAGAGGTGAGGGAAAAAATCCTAAAAATATAAAATACATTATCTAGAATGCTGATAAAATATACATTATTTATATTAAGACCCCTTGAGTTAGGGGTTTGTCCTTAACTTTGCTTTCTCTATAAATTATAAAACTGACAAACTGGGTAATGGTTCAAAACTTTGGAACTCATCCATTGCATGTAGCAAAGTCAAGCACCAGAAACATTCTTGAGCAAACAGTCAGGAGTAACCTCAGATGTAGAGCTAAATACAAAAGTCAAAAAGTCTTAAAAAAAAAAAAAAGTCTTGGCATTTATATGACTTCTGTACTAGTCATATAAGCTCCTTTAGCTCTTGCTTCATTTCAACATAAATTTACACACAACCCAAAAGTTGAGGCTATTGTGAAAAGTTAAAGGGTTTTTCCTACAATGTTTAGTAAATAAATAAACATATAATATTTGTTCTACCTTGAGTGTGATCATTTTCTTATAAAGAGAGGCCAAAGAGATGAAAAAAAAATCATCTTTAAGGACAGACATAATTTGTGCAAAGACGTAGTTATTTCCCTAAAATACCAATTTTATCCATTTGTCTAAAATGAAAAATGGCAGAAATCTAGTGTGATTGAGCAGATTGGTAGGGACCAAGAAAAGAGAGAGCTTAAGAAGGTCAATGGGCAACCATTAACAGTGACTTCACAGAGATTCTGCACAGGAATGAGACAATGAGAAGGACTGGAGAAGGCAGGAGAAGGACTGATATTAGTGAAAGAAAATTAGTTGAGATAAAATAAAACTAGTTAAGAACTAAAGGTTGTTTTATTTTCTATTCACAGTTAAATATAGAGTCAAATAAATTCTAAAGAGAGCAGAATTAAAATTTTCAAACACTAAAATGCAGTATTTTCTTTCTTGAACCCTTATCCATTATCCAAGTCAAAGACATTAGCTGTGTTATTAGAAGATTAGAAAATGTGTCTGGACATACTGGTTGGATTGTGTAAGACCCTTAGAGCAATACTGTGATGACCATAAAATATCATTAAAACATATTGTTTTCTCTCTATTATGGTTGTGTAATGTGTCTTTGCTTTCTGTCTTACAGAAACACTAAACACACATTTCATTGAATTTGTCTACTCTGACAATATTCTAACTTCCTCCAAGTCAGACATGCCTCTTTCTCCACTGCCCTATTCTCATGCCAACTTGCCAGTAAGAGAAAGAAAAAAAAATCACTAGAAGGGGAGCTGAATAATAAAAAAAATAACTTTGTAAATGTTGTTTATTTAAGTTCCTTTTTTCACATCATTTTAAAAGTTTTTTATTTGGACTCTAATTTTTCTTTAACATATTAATTATTAAAATAATAATGATTAGGAGTATTTTGAGCTTAATCCTTTCTCTATTCTCAACATAAAACAATTAAGAATATATTTCCTGATTTCACTTTACATCTAACAAGCATAAAACCTCTGTTTGTATACAAGTCCAAGTATATTTCTCTATTCATCATTCCATTCTATGTTACCATTGCTTTTGTCTCAAAGTTTTGCTTCATTCATATTCTCTCACCTCTTTTTAGGCATTTATCTCTACTGTCTCACTCTTCTTTACTCCATAGATGGCACAACTCACTATGAGAGAGTATTTTGGTATTTTCTTACACCTACTTTCTAAATCTCACTTTTGGTAAAAGGAATTTCCTGACTTAGGTATCACCTTTTGAGTCCCCTTTTCTGACCAACTTTCTAATGTAGAATTATAAATATGCATTTATGTCATTTTGTGGCCTTCTTTCCTAATTTAAACTATAACAATATACACTTAGTATATACACTATATAATAACACTGATAGAACATATATATAATAACACTTGTGTAATTACATAAAAATTAATAGTAACAATAAAATGTGATCATCTTACATAATTCTTATGCAGATTATAGGATCCTAAATTAGACTTTAAAAAATTGTGTTTTATGCAACATCATTTTCCTTTGTTTTTCATGAAGCAAATAATTTTTATCAAAAAAATTACTAAGAGAAGTATAAGAGGAGAAAAGAGTAAAAAATGTTTTTGAAAGAACATGTACTTCTCCAGAGTGAAAAGAGCAGAGAAAAGAGGGAAACATGTGCTCAAGAAAGAACATATATTTTTTCAGAGTGGAAAAAAACCCAGTCATTTTCCTTTTCAAAAATCCAAACCAAGAGACAGAGAGAGGATGTATTTCAGCAATAGAGAACTTGTCCTCCATGTGTGAGGTCTTGAGTTCAGTTCCTGAGACTGAACCAAAAAAAAAAAAAAAAAAAAATATATATATATATATATATATATATATATATATGAATTTAAAATCATTCTTCTAATTGATTCAAAATTTTTGATTAGTTTTATTTTCCAGTGATTTAAGATAGTCTGTTTCTCCGCCTCTCTCTGCCTCCCTCTCTCTCTTTCACCATATATCTCTTGCTCTTTCTTTCTATCTTTCTTTTGGAGTAAATTTTAGGTATCTACACTGACTTTTATCTATTAGTAATATTAGAATAGTTGGCTACTTTTAATATATTGTCATAAAATATTGTAAAAATGTGTAAGTACTTGTAAATATTACGATATTTTAGCTGTTAAAATTAGTACTAGAATCTCACAGATCAAATGATTAGTCAATAAATTAAACATAAAATAGAAAATGGTACATTTAATTATTTTGCATTAATAATTTGTTTTTTATGTTATTGTTTTCTCAGCCTGAATCCTAATCTAGCAGAAATGTTAAACCTCAATACAAAACAGTGACAAGTTCCTCATTTCTTGAGTGAATTACTTGTGAAGACTAGCTGTCTGCTTTCTTGTTAGAGATTTTCTTCTTTATTTCATGGAGATGCTGTTATTGCAAGTCCTTTGAAGACCTCTGGTGGTAAAAGGGAAGAATTGTTCATTTCAGAGGTTACTTTTCTTTTTCTTTCTTTCTTTTTTTTTTTGTTTGTTTGTTTGTTTTTGGGTCAGTACTTCCTTTCTAATCTTTTATTTCCATTTTGCAATGAAATTAACAGACTTTTAATTTCCTAGATATGTGACTATGCTCTTAGCCATTTTACTATAAACTGAGAAAACTGTAAAAGCACCTACAATAATAATGAAAAAGTCAAGATATTCAGCTTACTGTCAATACTGTACCAATTAAGACATTCATTTGAGAACTTTAGAAGAGCAAATAAACAAGTATTTTTAATCATGCTCAGTAGTATAAATGTCTAACCAAAAATAAGAATTTTCTCATTTAATATAAATACACTTAGCCAAATGTGGAAAGGATTATTCAAGTTTGAATTTCAAGTTTTAACTGTGTAATATTTGCCAAGCAAACTCTAAGAGGGAGGCTTTGCCAGAATCCATCAACCTCAACAGATCATCTTCAAATTTGTGGCACTTTCACACATATTTTACCCCTACCTATAAGAAAAAACAGTATGAATCATTTTCACTTTATTTGAGCCACACACTTAAGCTGTGCTCAAGAGGCCAAGGATTAGTCCCAGAGATATTCAACCCATTCAGGCCTTATCACGGCAATGCTTGGGAGACTTTGCGGTATTGATAATCAAACTAGGATCCACTGAATAAAAGGCACAAGACATATCTCTATACTAAATCTCTGGCCCCTTGAGTTTGCTGACTTCTCTCATTTCCCTATAAGTTTTCTCCAGTTGTCTGGAATATATTCAAATGGAGAAAACATTAAGATGTAAACTTATTAGAGAGAGCCAAAGGCTATAAGCTTTCTTTTATAATAGCCTTGCAACTACATTCACCTTAAGGGACCCAGCAGAAATGGAAAATAAAGGAATAAAGATTGATAACCTCTTAAAATTCATCACCACCTCACATCCCCCTTGCTTGAATCTTCCATGCTGAGGCCTCACTTCTGCAATCTGACTCACAGGAACAACTTGGTTCATAAATGCCAAAAGAATGTGCATTCATCTCACACATTTTCACTGGCCTGAAAAACTTTGTGTAAAGGAATTTTTTCAAAAATCTAAGTTTTCCAAGGTCTTACTGATTTCTTCCTTTTTAGTAAATGATATTTAAAAATGTTGTGCTCTTTATTCCTTTGCCTACAGATGATCTCTAAATTACAATATTTTCTGATAGATGTCTATGTTTAATTTAAACACCTGTTAATTATTATTTTATTTATTTCATTTATTATTTTATACATAACATTTTCTGTAAATTTAAATATTAGGTGTTAATCTTATAATTCTAGTTTTATAAGCTAAGCAAAATCATTAGTAAATAGACAATTATAAAGGACTGAATAAAACATATGATAAATTGCGTTTCTAAAATAATATTACAAAGTAAAAAAAGGGCCATGGTTTACATTAATGGGGAACACTTAGAGCTTCTGGGAAAAAGTCATGATCCCTGGGCTGTTTCCCAGAAATCATTTGGCTTCACATTAATGTAGGCTATAAAATGTGTCTCTAAAATGACTAATACAATATTAAATCAATATAATCACTAAAATCCTTTACTCTGGTGAAATCAGGAAACCATATATAAACCTTATTTATTAACAAGCATAAAAACCTATCATCTTTTTTAAAAATGGCTTATTATAATAAGAGTGCCATTTCCTGAATTCTGATGAATTGTCACTAGCTTGTTTCATTGTTTTATGTTGTCCTTCCATAATGACATTTATATTAGGGATAGTTTGTCTACAATTGAATATTAGGCTCATACTAAGGAAAATACTTGTATACTATTCAAACATTTAACCATTGATAATTTTGTATAATCATAGAATGCAAAAATTATACTTAATATAATCACTCTAATTTTTGTTTCTACTTCGAACTATAATTGCATTATAAAATTACAGAAAGTGTAATGATAAAAAAATCTATCTTTTATGCTCTCTTTTTCTCATATTCTAGTAAAGTCACTTATATAACTTCAAGTAATAGATATTTTTTCACTACATTTATACTAAAATATTTTGTCAGTCAATATATACATTTATTTCTTTTATGTTTCAAATGTTTTATTTTTTCATTATCTTTATTTAAACACCGTGATTACAAATATGGTTGTAGTTGTATGATAACAGTCATATAAAGAACACCCCTCTTCACCAGTGCAAGATTCCCACCACCAATTTCCCAGATCTCCCTCCTCCCCACCCCATCCACACCTGTACTCAAGACAGGCTTTCTATTTCCCTCATTCATTCACATTGTTATGATAGTTTTCAGTATAGTTATTTCTCTAATTGCACTCATCACTTTATGTGTTGAGCTTCATGTCATGAGCTGTACCTACATGGGAAGATGGGGGGAAATAAGGGTTGGGACTGAGACAGTAAAATATTAGGTATGAGCTTTGTAGGGCAGTATCAAAGTCACAATACAAGTTGGATATTATGCATATATAAACTATATGCATACAATACTGTCAATAGGAGACCAAGGAGAAAAAATTTCCAGTGACTGTCCCAACATAAACCAGTGCTAGAATGACCTGCCCTCCTCCCAAAGCACATTCCCATTACTGTAGGGAAAGGTAGGGGGAAATCCTGATGACCCCTATAGAGCCCACCTGGACCAGCACCCAGGGAAGGCCTGAAGTCAGGGGAAAAAGAGAGATATGGATGGGGGCCTGCCAAGCATCCCAGCACTCCCCAGACTAGGGAGAAGGCCTCCATCATGGGGACTTCCCAAACCCCATACCTGGGAAGAGCTGGCCTCCAAAATCAAAGGGGAAACCAAAAGCCAGATATTTGCCCACCCTCCCCCTCATACACCTCCCCCCCTGGAGTATGGAAGGAGGAGGGAAGCCTGAGGACCCCTAGGAATCCACCTGAACCCACTTCTGGCAATCTGAGCTGACACCCAGGGAAGGCCTGGAGTCTGGGAATAAAGAGGGGGACAGCTGTGGGGCCTGCCAAGCCTCCCAGCACTCCACAGGCTAGGGAGAAAGCCTCCGGCATGGGGTCTCCTCAAACCCCGTGCTGGCAAGAGTTGCATAAGCTCAGTTTTTCGGACCTGTTATTTCAGTGAGAAAATTTCTAATTTCAGTTGTCAAATCCTCTTGATGCTTAACTGTGCTCCAGTCCAGTCTATCAATGCTTTTTTAGAGCTCCCTGAACATCTTCCATAATTTTAATCTAAACTTCTTATTTGAGAGGATACCTAGCTATTTCCTACTTTTTAGATTATCAAAGCAGCCATCTTGATTTCTTTAAACCTGGGGGTGTTCTGCAAAATTTCTCCATCGGTAAGGCTGTAGATTGCTTCTTACAATGTGGAGAAAAAGAATTCAGGGGTTAAAAGATAAGCATAGCCGCAGGTGTGGGTCCTGCAAAGATTATGGTCCTTGGTGTCTCTAGGCTGGCTCAGCAGGAAAAAGGCTGAGAACATGGCTGCCGTCCCTTTTAAGTCTCTCACCCACATTTGTTGGGTGGGGACATCTTACTAGGTGTGGGTCCTGGAGGGATTATGGTCCTTGGTGTCTCTAGGCTGGCTCAGCAGGAAAAATACACATTTACTTCTAATATTTTTATTTTAATATATTGAAATCCCAGTCAGTTAAAAATCCACAGAGAATTTTAAATTTGCAGTAAAAAAATAATTATAGAACAATTAGTATGACAATATGGCAATAAATCCATTGTGTATTTTAAGTTAAAGATTTTCTTTTAAACTTATACTGGCCTTGCTTTTCACTCTACTTTCTCTGTGTGTGTTTTATGGCTGAACCTCAGTCTGTAAGTCTTGTTTCCTTCTACCTTCTCTTAAATTTTCTTAAAAACAAATACAAAAACCTTGAGACTGTAAGAAACACACAGATACTGTAGTCTGAATCTGACACCAAATGACAGCTCTTTCTCAGCAATCTGTAATATTCATCCACCTCTTAAAGCTACTACTAGAGTCTTTCTTATATTATACACCAGCCATGGTATTCTCAGTAGGTCTGGAAATCATAGTACTACCTTATAGTCCTGTACTCAGAAAAGCCTGTAAGTCTATTCAATTTTCACTCGTAGACAAAACAATGCAGGTGAAAATTGTGTGTGTCTTTTTTTAAATCTTTTTCTTTAGTGAACACTCATTATTATATTATCTCACAGAGAGTGGTATTAGTAAAGAAGGAAAAGGAAAATAAAGCAAAGAGGGATGAGAAAAAAAATCAAAGGGGAAACTGAAAGAATTTGATGTAATAAGAATTATTGTTCAAATGGAACCTGTACAGAGAGAAATTTCTCTGAAAGAGATGTTAGAAGACAACTTTAAATCAACCCTTTTTTGCATAGTATATGATTCTGATCTACTTGAGAGGAGAAATGGAAAATGAGATATTATAATTTACCCCTAACAGTTCAAGGAGCTTGCATCGTTTACTCATGATTTATTGATGAAAGGATCAATAGCACTTTCTCTGTTTCCAGCTATTATTTCAACAAAATAACAGTGTAACCTTGCTTAGATTCAGTGCCCCAGACACAAAAGGAAATGTAATTCATCAGTCTACCTTTCATCGACATTGTGTCCCAGACTGGTACTTCTGTGGACTGATTGCAGAGTCAGTGCAGTACAGAATTGGTTCCCACTATTTGTTGTGCTGTAATTTACTTTATATCTCACTTGACAACATCCAACCTAAGACATTTATCAAAAATATTACTATGCTTCAAATAAGGAAATTTACTATTTTCATATTATGTTTTTCACTTAGTTAAGATAATATGTTTACACATCTTCCCATATAAATAATTTTTACATTGAGTTCCAATAAAAAGTAAATTTGAAAGTGCCAAATCAATATCTACTTCTACTTACCTAAATTTTAGCCATACAACTACAAAAGGAATTTTGTCATTTTTATTAGCATATTCAAGTAGATAACACCCACTTGATCATTTGAGAAAAATTTCTTTCAAACTATTGATAAACTATTATTTTAAGGATTTGAACACTTTTAGATCACAAAAAAATGTTATTGGTAAAATGGCAAATTTAGGTGAAAAATTTTAGTTGTGTGACTATGGAAAGAATAAGAAAATACACTAGTAAATCTATATTCCCTTCAATATTCACCTTGTATTAGGGATATAAATTTTTATATCTTTATCTGAACAAAGCTTTGTTGATTCATAAAACTTACTATACCAGAAGAATGTTAGACAAAATTGAACCTCAATATTTATTTTAAAAAATAAGAGTGTGATGAAAACATGAAAAATTGATTGTAATTGAATTAAATGGGAAGTAGGCTGAATATATTGAGTTTCGTTGAAGTAAAGTAAGCAATAAGTTATAAGATTTTTGAAGAAAGTCAATAATATATTTAAAAAGAAGAATAGATACAAAATAGTTAAGGAGAATTAATAAATTGACTATAAGCTATGATGAGAAAATGAAGTTTTGATCTTGATAACTACCTAATAAAAAAAATACATTCAAGTATAAGGTAGAAATACTTGGTCCTGTTGTGAAAATGCAGAAGAGTCTAATTGAATTGAATCTGAGCTGTCCAATGAGTATAATTTCTCTACACCAACAATGGGTGTTTATTTTTTCACACCACCAACAAATAAAGATCCTATTATAAAAACACGGAAGCATTTAATATATTGAATCTGAGCTGTCTAATGAGTGTAATTCTCCACACCAGCAACAAATATTCTCAATTTCTGTGAACATTGACCAGTTGTCCCTCCATTTTAACTTAATTCTGAAGCTATCTATCTAAAATTAGTCATAAAACCCTAAGTTAAGTGCTCAATCCTTAAAATACTTTCTCCAATTTCAGGCAAGCCACAAGGGTTTGAGGATTTTTTTTGTTGTTGTTGGTTTTTGTTTTGTTTTTACCAACTGGAAATAAAACATAGGCTTCAATCACCCCCCTTTTGGTCTGGTTAGTTTGCTACGGTGTCTCAGAGAACTCAAGGAAACATCGTAGTAGACCTTCTTTTTGTTGTAAAGGATGTTATAAAGCTACAGACTGGTGAGCATGAGCAACCAGATGGAAGGAATGTATGCATAGGGGTATGGAGCTTGATACAGGGATTGAATACAGAACTTCCTTGGCCTCTTCAAGTATGGTACTCTCTCTTCAAATATCCTGTTCATATGTCCAGAAACTCTCCAAACTCTAGAATCTTTACTTTTTTCGAGGCATCATTAGAATATACATGTGGTTGTTTAAATAATTGACCCTTGATTATTGAATTCAATTGGTAGCTACTCAGATATATATGATAGGGTGAGATTTGCAGTCGAAAAGCTGAAATTTCAATCTTTTCAAGTAATTCTCTTGGTATCCAGAATTCATCCTTTGGTAATTAGAAACTTTCCAAAAATCATATTACTACACACACACACACACACACACACACACACACACACACACACACGACCTACCTGCTCTCATCTCTTGGAAAATTGCAAAATTTTAGGATTTTTGTTATAGGAACTTAGAATAAGACCAAATATGTATTTCTATTAACTCATTGTCTATTAAGAAGAGATTAAGGAGTTTAAGGAGTGAGGTGTACGTGGTGGGGAGACTAATATGTGTGAGTATTCAGGACATAGATATAGGTTAGAACAGTCTATTATATATCTTTAGTACATACAAAGGTAGAGCTAGAACCCATTGGGGAAAAGTTATAAGTCAATTGGGATCAACTGAATGAATAAGTATGTTCAAGGACAAAATTTGAAAGTATACATGCAAATTGACTCTTATAGAAATACACACATTTTCATGCATGAGTGGATAGCTTGCTTAGTATTCTTGAAAGGATAAAAAATTTCCACTGCACCTGGCTAAAGCAGTTGCACATAATAGCATAATTGTAAGTAGAACAGTCCCCCTGGGAAAGTCATGTGCTGAATGGAAAAGTTGGAAGAAAGCCAGAAACTTCTCTTCTGAATACTGTGGATACAAATATATCAAAGCTTTTAGTAAATGGCAAAACAAAGTTAGCATTTACAAAAGTGTAAAAATCTTGACTTAGAAAAGTCAAAATTATCAATAAAATTTTATGGGTAAAAAATAAAGAAAATATGCTCATATAAATTTTAATTCATTCTGCTATTTCTCTGATTTCCTTTGCTCAAATGAGGTTTCTTATTCTGTAATTACCCACTCTTAAAATATAAAAGTTTTAAGGGTAATATGTTTACTGACTGTGTGCAAATTTAATATCCCCAAGCTTAAAGCAATGTATTTTTTAATATCCAGTTATTAAAAACTGCCTCACCTTCTCTATCCTATCATACTCAAAATCACAAAGTCAAAGATATGAATATCATAATGAGGGTTTAAAATAGAATTTGGAATTATTTTTAAGTGGTGAATTGTAAATAAAAGCAAAGGTTTACATTTTTAACTAAAATATAAAAGTAGCAGGTTGTTCTACTTTATATAGAACTATACAATGATGATAATATTCTATTTCAGTGAGTATAGTTGAGCAGAGACTTTCAAAGGTTCCCATTTTAGTTAGTTTTGTGTATCCTCCCATTATTATTTCTCTTTCTGATCAAATTAATAGCCATCTAATTATACCTGTTATGCTATACCAAAAATTTAACAGTTTATATGTCCATATACAGCTCACCAACAAGCTAAAATAGTTCTTCTCTGGACATAAAACATGTTCCAAATGGTGTGTACATATCATCTAGGATGTATGTGAACCTAAATTCTAATCCTGGCACTTCAAGTTCATCAAAGGGACTAAGAATATTTCCTAGTCCCTTCGGCTCCTACATAAGTATTTTAAGAAGTAAATTCCAGTTGTATATCTGCACATCATTCCTTTCAGATTTATTTTGAGCTAACGTTTAAGCTTATTAGTCTACTTCCGAGGGAAAAAAAAACCCTCTTCTAATCTAGGACTATACCACCTGCCAACTCACCTCGAAACACCCCCCCCCCAAGAAAAGACTACGTGCAAACAAATCCTGCATGCCCAAAGAATGCCAGCTAAAAGAGACCCTAAGAAAAGCACCCCAAGACACATCCTCGTCACAACGACGAATCCCACAGTTAGGGATAGAATATGAAAAGCAAGATCAAAAATGAAAATACATTCATAGGAGCATTTTTAAGATTTACAGCAGTCCTGTCACAAAAAACCCTCAAGACCAGAGGCAGTGGTGTGATCTAGTGATGAAACTCAACAAAATATGCTTTGCCTATAATACTGCTCCCAGCCAGCCAGCCAGCCAGTCAGACTCACTTTCAGGTGTGAAGGAAGTATATATAGATTAATAAATAAACAACAGCTCAGAAACTTTGCAGACACAAAACTAGCCTTAAAAAAACTGAACTGTCTACTTTTTTTTTTTTGGTGGTTTTTGGGTCACACCCGGCAGTTCTCAGGGGTTATTCCTGGCTCCAGGCTCAGAAGTTGCTCCTGGCAGGCACGGGGGACCATATGGGATGCCAGGTTTTGAACCGATGACCTCTTGCATGAAAGGCAAATGCCTTACCTTCATGCTATCTCTCCGGCCCCTGAAATGTCTACTTTAAGACAAGACAGATCAACAGACAAACTAAACTTCTGCACAATATCCCATGACAATTATCTCTCTCAACATCGATGGACAAAATGTACCTGTTAAGAGATACAGACTGGCAAAATGGATCAAAAAGCTGAATCCAACATTTTGCTGCCTCAAGAAACACATCTGAATGGTCAGAATAAACATAGACTCAAAATCAAAGATTGGAGGAAAATCATCCAAGCAAACAACACCATTAAGAAAACTAGAATGGCCATATAAATAACAGATAACACAAACTTTAGACTTACAAAAGTAATAAGAGACAAAGATGGTCATTACACATTAATCAAAGGATATGTACAACAAGAAGAAATGACAATCTTAAACATATATGTACCCAATGAGGAACCAGAAAAAATATTTAATACAATTGTTGATAAATCTGAAGAAAATATCAATAGAAACAATAATAGTGGGAGACCTCAACAGTGCTCTGTCACCCCTTTATAGGTCAACCAGGTTGAAACCAACAAGAATATACTAGCTCTGAAAAGATAAGAAAGTAAATGGCCTATAATTCCTAGACATGAGGGCTAAAAGGACTGGCTCATGATATAAAGCTCACCACAGAGAGTAGTGAGTGCATTTAGAGAAATAACTACACTGACAACTATGGTGACAATGTCAATGAGTGAAGGAAGTAGAAATCCTGTCTTGAATACATGCAAGGTGGAGGAAGGATGGAGATGTGAAGCACTGTGTTGGGAATGTTGCACTGGTGAACAAGGGGTGTTCTTTTTTTTTAATATAATTTTTATTGTGAACATAGTGGCTTACATATTGTTAACAATAATATTTTAGGTACATATTTACATAAAATCAGGGGGATTCCCATCACCGATTTGTCCTTCCTACACCTCTGTTTTCGTCCTACCTCCCATATCCTCCTCCCTCACCCCTAGGGCTGCTAGAAAGTGTGGTCCCCTCTGTACCTAGTTTACTACTTAGTAGTCTTGCACCTGTTTGGTCTTGGTGCCTCCCTTATTTCCCCCTCTAACTGGGAGGCAGGACTAGATAGTTCAAGTTATGTGGTTCTGTTTGAAGAAGAGAAAAGTAATAAACTGGGGTAAAAGTCTAATATGCCACAAATAGGAGGGATCCTTCTAGAGGCTCTCATCATCGGTTTAAGAGATGAAGGAGCAAAATAAGGTGAAACACCCCAACAGTACAAAAAGAAGTTTCAAATATCCAGTGAGCACTCCAACAATAACAACAATAAGCACCACAAAAAAAGCCATGGTCTTGAGATAAAAAACATGGCAGGGCACATGAAGAAAGAAAAGAAAAGAAGGAAAAAAACATAAATATAAATGGGGACAACAACTTCAATAACCACACCAAAACTAGGAAATCGACAAGAAGTAGATAGGTAAATAAAAATTAAAAATAATAAAAAATGAGTTTAAAAAATAATATATAAAAATAAAAAAATGTTTTGTGCTTTTTGCCTTATTTTTTCCTCCTGCAATGACACAGTAAATATTGAGGTCATTCGAAAAAGAATTCACTTGGCCTAAGAGATATGAGGTTTCTCCACCCTTGGAGTATATTGTCATGGGATTAACTATAGACTTTGTTCAGGTTCATTTACTCTCTCCTTGGTGCTTTCGTGGTGTTTGGAAGACTTTGCTCTTTCCTGGGTGATAAAATCAGAGCTCTGTATCTAGAGATCTCAGTATATGCACAGGTCCAGGAGTGGGATTTATGGTGAAGTCTTTCTTTGTCATTCTAGAAGTTCTGCTCCCTCAGTGTCATTTTAATCCATCTTCTGTGGTTGGTGGTCTTGGTCTTTGCACTGATCCTAGGATGGAACCTAGGATAGTGTCTTCATTGTGTTTCCAGAAGCCCCATTCCGTTGCAATTGTCTCAACCAGACCTTTGGAACTGGGGTTCATGGTTGTTGTGCAGGTCGTAATTCAAACCCTAAACTAGGGCTTTTTTATTGGTCCCAAGATATATACAGTCCAGTCATGGTTCTAGTAGCCAGTCATCTGTAAATCGCGATCTTGGCTTTTGGACAGACCAAAGGGTGACAAGTCTTCTGATTTTGTCTTATTGTTAGCTGGTGAGGTAGGATAACCTACTCTTAGGTCAGGTTGTTCCATTTTCCTCGTCAGGATATCATATTAGAGCTGGCACTTGTTGGTGGCCCAGCAATATTAAGAATGTCCCAGATGGGATTTGTTTCCCGTAGCTGTTGTGAAGAACTTTGTTGTTTCTATGTCTGGGATCCAGGGTTCAAGGCCATTAAGTATAATGTTGGCTGTAGGCTTTTCATAGATAGCTGTAACTATCTTGAGGAAGGTTCCTTTTAATCCTATTTTGCTGAGTGTCTTTAACATGAAAGGGTGTTGTATTTTGTCAAACGCCTTCTCTGCATTGATTGGTATGATCATGTGTTTTTTGTCTTTCTTGTTGTTGATGTGATGTATAATGTTGATTGATTTGCGTATGTTGAACCAACCTTGCATTCGTGGTATAAAACCCACTTGGTCATGATGTATGATCTTTTTGATGAAGTGCTAGATTGGGTTTGCTAAGATTTTGTTGTGTATCTTTGCATCTATGTTCATTAGTGAGATTGGTCTATAGTTTTCTTTCTTGATGGTGTCTTTGCCATCTTTGGGGATGAGAGTAATATTGGCCTCATAAAAGGAGTTGGGGAGGATTCCTCTTTTTTCTATGGTTTGGAATAGCCTATGGAAAAGTGGTAGTAAGTCTTCTCGGAATGTTTGATAAAATTCACCTGTAAATCCATTTGGGCCTGCACTTTTGTTCTTAGGGAGTTTCTTAATTACATCTTCAATTTCCTCTGATGTTATTGGTCTGTTTAGGCTTTCTAGTTCTTCCTTTTCCAATCTCGGAAGATGGTATTTTTACAAGAATCTTTCGATTTCTACTGTGTTCTCTAGCCTAGCTGAATATAGTTGTTCATAATATGATCTCATGATATGTTGTATTTCTTGGGGTTCTGTTGTAATCTCTCCCCTTTCATTTGTGATTTTACTGATTTGGGTGTTTTCCCTCTTTTTTGGTGAGTTTTGACAGTGGTTTGTCTATCTTGTTTATTTTTTCGAAAAACCAACTCCTGGTCTCATTGATTTTTTGTATTGTTTTCTTAGTTTCTATGTTGTTTATTTCTGCTCTGGTTTTTATTATTTCTTGCCTTCTGGTTGTGGTTGGATTTCTCTGCTACTGTTGTTCCAATTTCTTGAGGTGATCCTTTAAACTGTTGATTTTGTCATTTTCCTGTTTCTTGATATAGGCCTGTATTGCTATGAGTTTCCCCCTAATTACTGCTTTTGCTGTGTCCCACAAATTTTGACAAGTTGTCTCTTCATTATCATTTGTCTCAAGGAATCTTTTTATTTCTTCCTTGAGTTGCTCTTTGATCCAGCTGTTGTTGAGCAGCATGTTGTTTAATCTCCAGGTATTAGTTTTTCTCCATTGCTTCTTCTTGAAGTCAATTTTGACCTCTGTTGCACAGTGATCTGATAGGGTACTTCTAATGATCCTTACATTTGTGGTTTTATATAGGTTGGCTTGTGTCCTAAGACATGGTCTATTCTGGAGAAGGTTCCATGTGGGCTTGAGAAGAATGTGTATTCTGCTTTCTGGGGATGGAGGGCCCTATATAAGTCTATTAGCCCTAGATCTTCTAATTTTTCATTTAGGGCTCTTATTGTGTTGCTATTTTTCTGTTTGGTGGCTCTGTCCAGTGGTGATAGTGGAGTATTGAGGTCCCCTACTATTATCACGTTTTCTTTCATGTGTTTCTCCAGGTTTGCGAGCAGTTGCCTCACATATTTTGCTGGCTCTACATTAGATGCATAGATATTGACCAGGGTTAGTACTTCTTGATCTAATGTTCCCCTGATCAATAAGTAGTGACCCTCTTTGTCTCTGATCACTTTCTTGAGGTTGAATGCAATTTGGTCTGATATAAGAATGGCTGTCCCTGCTCTTTTTTGTTTTCCATTGACTTTCCATCCTTTTATTCTAAGCCTGTGTTTATCCTGTAGTTGTAGGTGTGTTTCTTGCAGACAGCAGAAGTCCGGTTTATTTTTCCTAATCCAGTTCTCTACTATGTGTCTTTTAATTGGAGAGTTTAGTCCGTTAACATTTAGGGAGATTATTGACAGAGATAACTGTTGTGCAGTTGTATTGTGTAGGGTGGTTTTTGTTACAATTGGGGGTTTGGATTGTTTAATTCTTCTCTGAGTAGGTCATTTAGGATCGGCTTTGTTTGCACAAATAGTTCAAGTTCGTTCTTGTTTGAGAATGTTTTTAGTCTGTCTTCCCATGTGAATGATAGTTTTGCTGGGTATTGGACCTTAGGTTGGAAATTTCTTTCATTCAGTCGTTTAAATATGTCATTCCATTGTCTTCTTGCTTGAATTATTTCAAATGGGAGATATGTTTTGATTCTTATGTTTCTTCCTTTGTACTTGAGGTTTTTTTTTCCTCCCTTATTGCTTTAAGGAGTTCATCCTTCTCTTTTTTTTTTTTTTTTTTGCCATTTGGATTACTATATGTCTTGGTGTTGGTTTATTAGGGTCTATTTTATTAGGGACTCTCTTCACTTCCTGGATTTGCACTGAAGTTTCTTTCCAGAGGGTATGAAAGTTCTCTGCTATTAATTCCCTGACTACTTGTTCTTCCCCTTTCCCTATTTTCTCCCCTTCTGGTATAGGGGGTGTTCTTTTTATTATTGAAACCCAACTACAATCATATTTGCAAACATGGTGTTTTAATAAAGGTATTATTTTTTAAAAAAAAGATGTTATAACTAGAGTGAGAACAGATTTGAGTAGATTACAACAACTTCCCTCAACAATGGAATTTTTTTAACTGAGCAATATGTGGAAACACACAGTATTTAGTAATGTAGTCTGTATATGATTCATACAGACACAATTTTGTGAGCACTAGAGGAAACCAACTCTCTGAAATTTGAATTTTGAATCCAGCTCCTTCTTATCCCAGTGCACTTGCTTTTGTATTAAATTGCTTGAACAAGCCATGATACTTTCTGGTACCTTGGGAATCAAAGTCCTATTTCTCACAATATTTCCATGAAGAAAATAGGTTATAACTTCCAAAAAATTAACTTTCTAATGAACTTCAGAACAGAACCTATTTATAATTAGATGGAATTGTCTATGTCATTTTAAATGCAGAATTATGTTTCTTACAAAAATATAAAATTGCAAGGATATATGTAAAGTCTCAAAGGGGAACATGTGTTCCTTGTATTTCAAATCCTAATATATTTGGAAAATGTAGTTTGGCATCCTTTACTTATACATTTTTTTAAATTTCTACGAGACAGTTATTTCTGGCCTCTTATTTGCCTTTATATTTATACTGATTTATTGAGATAACATTTATATATGTGCTAAGGAACCATGTTCACCAAGAAATCAACCATTTTCCATAGGGTCTTTCTCTTCCACCACCCTGCATAAGTACTTTACTTCTGTCATCAATCTACTTTCATTTAACCTAATGTATTTGATTTTCTTATGTGCTTTCTCTCTCTGTCCCTGTCTTGTCTGTCTATCTGTCTGTCATACTCTAGGGGTAAAGCGATGGGAACATATGAGTGCTTTACTCTTGGTTCTGCTCTCAGCAATCACTCTGAGTACTCTAAAGACCATATGCTATGCAAGGAATCAAACCCCTATCTCTCACACCCCTGTTTCTTTATATTGGAAGTGGTATCATCTGATACTTGATTTTCCCCTTCTGGATTATTTTCTGACTTATTTTTCATAGAATTACAGTTATATTTACTTGTAGCAAATGGCAAGATTTCATTTTACTCATATTCTATTTTACATATACAACACAATTTCTGTATATACTTACCTTATATTTTGGGAACCTGGTTATTTCCAGATATTTGTGTATCTTGAATATTAGCCTTTTGTCATATATATATATATATATATGTTTTATGTAATTATTTAGAAATAATAATCTAGTGTTTTATGTAATTATTTAGAAGACTTTTTAGTTTAATGTAGTCTCATTTCTTGATTTTTACTTTTGTTTTTCTTGATAATAGAGTTGAACTCCTAAAATCAATATCATGGAGTATTTTGCCTTTATTTCATTTGTTGTATTTTATAGATTATTATCTAATACCTAAGAGTTTTAATTTATGTGTATGAGATATGAGGTATGAGATAGTGGTCTAATTTCATCCTGTTCTATTTTCCCAACTTCAGGTTGTCAAAGAACTCTTCCTACATTTTATGCTCTCAGTTCCTTTGTCATTAACTCCATATATTTGACGATTCATCCCTGGCTTTTTAACTTTACTTCATTAGTCTAAGAGTCCACTATTATTATTCTTCATTTTGTCTCACTATTTGAAATGTGAAAGACTACAATACTTCTATTTTTCTATGGGTACATTTTAGTGATGTTAGTTTAAAGTTATTATCTGGAAAATGGTAAAGTTAGGGAAAATATAAATTATAAACTCAAACTACATATAAACTAACAATATTTTCAGATATAATCTATGACTTATTCAACGGGATGGAAAGATAGTACAGGAAATAGATGCATGCCTTGTACATGGCTAACCAAAGTTCCATATCTGGCACTGCTGCTGGTCCCCTGACTAAACCTAGGATTGACCCCTGAACATAATGCCAAGAGTAATCCCTCAGCACAACCAGCTATAGCCCCAAAACAAAAGGCAAAACAAAGCCAAAAAAATTAATCAATTAGAATAGTCAATTAGATAAGACTATAGCCTTAAAAAGCTTAAAGCTAATATTGTCACTTTAATAATAAACTAATACTATCATCTAGCCAATTAGCAATATAAAATTTTGCTTTATTTTTTTCTACCATTCACATAAAGGCTTTAGTGAAATTTTAATTGTAGTTTTAATAGGTTGTTTTATTATTTGTTTTTTCTTTGTCATTATATAGTATTTTATATAGTCCTAATTTTTTCTTTAGCACTAAAAATATATTAAAATGGAACCTGAATATTAATAAAATACAAAAACTCTGATCTTATATTCAAAATACTCTTAGGTAGGACTAGAAAGACAGCTTAATGGGCTGAGTATATGCTTTTCATGTGGGAAGCCCTGAGTTAGTCTCTAGTACCACATGATCCCCAGAACACCAAAGGTAACCTATATACAAACCCAGAAATGAACCCTGACTGCCTGGTGCAGCCTCCAAAATAAAAAAATAATTAAACATAACAATAAAAGAAAACATGACAAAGATGTACATAAACTCATAGAGGGAAACTAAAAAGCAAGCCATAGCAACCAATTAGAAGTACCATGGCTAAGGACTGGGGAATTGGAATGAAACTATCCAGGCTCAAGCATTGCCATTTTCTAAATCTATTTCTCTGAGACCATCTCAATTTTTTCTTAAAAATGACAGCAATAAAATATAAAGAGGTCATTTTTTATAAGGCATTTAACCTAGTCCCTGGCAAAAAAAAAAAAAAAGCTCAATAAATAACAATAAGTCAAAAAAGACATTGACATTGCTAGTAGCATGCTACACTTTCTTACATATTTATGTTAATACTATATAAGAAATAATAATAATTTTGTTACCAATAATTGCAATCAGTAAGCTCCATTATTGCCCTAGATTTATAAGTAGCTAGTATTATGGTAAAGATAGAAAGGACCAGTAATGGAATGAGAGTGACATATAGAATAACAATATTAAAACAAGCATATAATAACACAGATAGCTTGTTTTGACTTGTGTTTTAAAAATCTGAACACTAGGATATTTATGTGTGTGCATGCACATGTGTATAGATATATATACATATATGTAAACTAATTTGATAGTTATAAGCAACTACATTTAATTACAAACATTTCTCATTTACTTTATCCTGAATTATAAGTCTATTATTTAGACGTATAATTGCTTCTTTCTCTATGCATCTCAGGACTATCAGGAAAACAAAACTAAGTCAGACTGTAGATCTGTTGTGCATATTGTGTATAGTGTGTGTGTGTGTGTGTGTGTGTGTGTGTGTGTGTGGCACTATCCTAAGGAGGGAGGTAGGGGGAATTAAAATGATAAATTATTTTTATTAAAGATGGAAAGAAATTTATGCACACAGAAAAAACCTTCTTTGAGAAAGTTAAATATATTTGAAAGATATTAGATTATTGCAATCAATACACAGAAGGTAAAATTATAGTGCTTTATAGCTGAAGCCTAGGTGATATTTTCACATAGTAATACTTCAATATAAAGTGAAAAAAATACACATATATACACAATAGATGCAAATAATCAAGATAGGTTTTTTTTTTAAACTTACTGATAGTTAAAGTTTTAAATTGGGGAAAAAAAACCCAGAAAACTTTAATTTAAATAACCATTCACACACTAATGCATTTGTCTCTTAACATTCCTTGGGCATTTTTCTCCCTTAGCACTCCTGACGTTTATAAAATATGTCTGAATCTTCATTTCTTGAAATTGCTCTTCCTACAAATTTTCTGTGCTATATTTCCAAGGACAAGTAGAGGTGAAGCATATTTTCTAGCAGAATAAAAATTTCTCACCTCGCTACCCAGAATTTTTAGTTAATTTCTTACATTTTGTATTGCTTTGTTTCATACTCAAATTTTACTGAGCTATCCTTTTGGCTGTAAAAAAAAATACCGTTTATTTAAATGGTATTACATCATTCTCTTCCTATTGTGATGGATCTCATTTTATGTCCTTTTTATACCACTGATCTCCACATACTTGTTTTAAAGATAAATTGCAAGGTTTTAGAAAAAAGCAGTGGCCTTCGAACTGAAAATATATGGGCTTGCAGACAAGGATTCCCTCACTGCAATGGCCCAAAATAAATCACTTAGCCATTCTGAGATTCAGTTTCCTCTTCCCTAAAGTTCAATAATAAGTTTAGCCATAATTGTCACATAAAATGTTGGACAACAAAATGTATGGACAACTTATATAAATCTTTTAAGCTACATTATTAAAGTATCAATTGTCCTGATGTAATTTTCTCATCTCTGAATTTATTAATGATACATTTATTTTAAGAATGGAAATTCTTTTTGAGTCATTAAGTGAAATAGAAGTGATGGTCATGGTTGGGGGTGGCAAGGCAGTGTGTAGGTTTGTGAAGGAATTCACTGAATTATAAGCAGAAGAAAAATTATTAGGTAAATAGAAGCTTGAAATAAAGGAGAAAGTACATCATTATCTCTAAAGAGCTCAGTGCTGTCCTTTGTCCTGGTTCATATGCTATTTCTTAGATGTGGACATCCTCTGGCCACCAATCTTCCAAAAGCTGTCTGTGTAGCTTATTCCTGAAATATGACTTATGAAATATGACCCAGAGCCAGGCCTAGGATAGTTGGATTGTTTTGTTTGTTTGTTTCACAGATGCTACATGAATCCTACTGCTAAGTATTTTGTTTTTGAGTTGCTCTTAAGTTACTGTGTGGACACTACTTCACAGGAAAAAAAACCTGCTGAGACATCCTAGGACATGCCACCCAACCATGTTTGCCTGAATGATTAATGTCATCTTTTGCTCTTTTACCTTTGCTTAGTTCCTGGGCTCTTCATTAAACTGATATTTGCATTGGCCAGAATTATGCTATACATATTATGACAAAATAAAAATACTAGATAAAATACTAATAATTACTAATACAAGAAAGTTTATTCTGGAGAATAAAATTATATCTGGAATGAAAGAACAACAAGGAGAAAGAAATAGAAAAGACCAATATTGGACAGTACATTGAAGGAGGGGATAGTAAATGAGAAATATGAAAACAGGCAATAAAATAATTGCTATATGTGAGGTAAAGATTAAAACCTTATTGTGATGACTGACCTTGAGAAATAGTGTGAAAGAACAAAAATTTTGGATGATAGACACTATTTTCTGTGACAACAATGCTTTAGATCTTGCAAAAACACACACAAAAATAATTTAAATTTGTTGCCAATGATTTGAACTAAGGTCCTCAGTCTCAAATGACATTATCATGTTGAGATAAGACATGTAGCCATTCAGACTGATAACTATATTCATTATCATTCATTCTTTAATGATTTTTATATCTTAATAGAGTAAATCCCTATGAGGATAGAGATTTTTCATTTATTGTTTTTGAATTCCCATTATCACGGACATTATCTGGCAATTGCCAGACTTCAATAAATATAACATTAAATAAATTAATAATCATGAAGTCATATGGCCTGTATCATCTTTAATCACAATAACAGGAAGGGCATCAAGACTTAACACAAAATATCTTTAGAGTTTGAGACCAGTTATGTAATGATATTTTTTTCAACAAAGGTAAGAACAGACACCACCTACGTTTCTCTCAAGCAGTGATTTTCGTTTTTACATGGGCAAATTACACATCAGAGCACCCACACACAGTGCCTTGCAAAAGGACAAATATGATATACAAGGCATTCTGTTGATTGTAGGGGAGAAAAGACACAAAATAGATAGTAGAGATAATAGATATGCTGATGTCTATAATTTACTGCACCTATATGATAATACATGGCAGTTACAAACTGCTTTGTTCCCAAAACCTCAATATATTCCAATGAGATATAATCACAGTCTTTAAATATTCTGATTGAGGGCAGTCTGGAAAAGATTCAGTACAATAATGATGTCATGGAAATGTGTGGTAAATTGAAAGAGTTCCAAGTGGAAGAGTCAGGGAAAGGGTCATACAGATAATGCTGCTATATATTTTTCTATATGCAGGTGAAAAACACCAACAGAGAAGAAAAATATTAAAGGAAATTTGGTGCATATTTTGAAGGCAGCTCCTTTAGTATCAATAAAATTTAATATGTGAACTTTGGCAGTCTGAAATAAAACTCTTATCTCATACCTTGCTATAAAACTTGCCAAAATTAAGTGGTATATGTAGGGAGATATACATATATACTTGTATTTATATATGTAATATATAAGAAATATATATAACTTGTAATCTACTGATTGCATTGTGAATATTGATCATAGAGTGATGAGGCCGAAGGCAAAGAATCTTAGGAGAACCTTGGGAATTTGCACGTAAGGATATAGCATAAGGCAGAATTGGCAGGGAAGAAATAAATTAGTTGAAAATGTTTGGAAATTTGAAAGAGTTGGTAACTGACTGGATGTGGGGAAGAAGGAATTCATTAAAAAATAAAAACTCTCAGCTTTCCAGATTAAAGACTGTTTAAATAGTAGTGCCAAACCCTGAAAGAATAGGAAGTTGGTGAATCCAGGTTGGCACTAGTTGAATTTGAGTTAATTTGAAACATCTAGCAATGATGTTTGGAGTTTGGCACTCTGGAGCAAACTTCTGGCTAAGGAAAGAGGATTAAGAGTTCTTTGAGTAGTTGAATTTGCCACAAATGATGGAACAAAGCAAAAAATTCAGGGAAAAGTACAGATGTAGTGGGATTGATTAGTCCCTTTAAAGAAGAATTTAAAACAAGTTATAACAACGTTAAATAAAGTCAGAAAAACAATGGTCAGTCAATAAGAACTTTATAACAAGGATAGAGGGACTATTATAATGCTTTGAATGAAATAATGGATTTTAGAAAATGCAATATCCAAACTAAAAACTACAATGGAATGGCTTAAGAACAAATAAATAACAGAGTGGCTGAGATGGAAATTATGGTAGTGGATACAATGCAGGCCCAACAGCAAGTAGAAAAGAATATTTCTAAATGTGAAAACACTGTAAAAATCATTTGGGACTACATCAAGAACAATGTCTAGATAATAGGGGTTCTAGGAGGACAAAAAAGAAATATGTAAAAACCCCATTTTAAAAGAAAAAAATATGTGAGAACATAACTAATTTGAGAAAGGAACAAAAACAGGCAAAGGGGCTCAAAGATCCCCAAACAAAATCAGCCCAATATACACCTCACAGAACATATTATAAGTGTTAAGAACATAACATAAATTGGGGTGTGGCTTAGTAACAAAAACTTGCATGTGTGAGGTCTTAGGTTGGATTTTTGACATTGAAAAAAATTCAAGAATAGAAAACTCAGTCAGCTAGGGGAAAATATATATAATCTTAAAATATATTGTTTGTGGGCCTTGAGACAGAAATTATACAAGGTAACAGGAACTGGGACAAGATATTAAAATTTCAGAAGAAAATTTCAACTTAAAAATGCCCTAATTCTGGCTTACATTTAGAAAACTTTATAGAAAAATTCACAATAATTCATTACCATAAAATTAACTTTAGAAGACCTATTGAGATGTCTTAGAACAACAGAATGTGCATAGCAAGGAGGATAGAGGAAAGAATAAAACTGATCTGAAACAAATGCAAGATCTACTTGCCTGATAAACCACTGATACAGGATATAGGATTTAGCTTGCATAATATAAGGGTGATGTGATGGGCTTCCGGTGCTTTGATCCTGGAGGCCAGCTATTCCCAGGTATGGGATTAGGGGACACCCATACCGCAGGCATTTTCCCTGGGGGTGCTGGGAGGCTTGGCAGTACTCCAGCCGTTCCCCTATTTCCCCCTGGACTCTAGGCCTGGCCTGAGTGCCACCTCGAGTGGCCTGCTGTGGGTTCAAGGTGGACTCTATTAGGGTCTCCAGGCTTCCCCTTCACTCTAGGGAGAAGGAGCAGAGGGAGGGGCCAGGCAGATAACTGGCTTCCGGTGCTTTGGTCCTGGAGGCCGGCTCTTCCCAGGTATGGGGTTATGGGACACCCCATACCGCAAGCATTTTCCCTAGCTTGGGGGTACTGGGGGGCTTGGCAGGCCTCCAGTCGTTCCCCTATTTCCTCCCCTACTCCAGGTCTTCCCTGGTTGCCGGCCCAGGTGGACTCTACCGTGGTCCTCAGGCTTTCCCCCTTTCTCTCCCAACACTAAGTGGGGGATACATGGGGTGGATGGCAGGCCAATACATCACTTGTGTATGTCGGGATATTACGTCGTGACATTCACTGGTATTTTTTTTCTCATTGGTCTCCATTTCAAAAACTGCGCAGGGGCGTACCATATATATATTTAAAATAAAATGGGAGGATGGACTTTTAGTTTGGGAAGAGACCATTTTGGGTGGCGGTACCATATATTTTCAAAATAAAAATGAGAGGATGGACTCTCAGGCTGGGAAGAGGCCAGTACTCTTTACCTACTTGTTTACTCTCAATGGCCTCTTGGCCTCTTCCTTCTTTTATTGTGTAACTGTGGTTGCTACCATAGTAGGTTTCTGATTAGTTCCTATAAACGGTGACAATTGAGTCCACTGTCTTAAGCTAGATTGTTTATTTTCCCCACTTTTTATCTTTTCTCCTCTTTGTAAACTATTCAAAAAGGTATTTTGGTGAAAGAGTCCCTCTACATCTTTTTCACTTTGTTATTTGTTAAATAAGGAAGTTTGTAGAAGTGTTCCTCCTTTTAATGTTTATATAAGAACCAAGTCAATTGGATTCTTGGAATTGTTCTAGCATCCCCATAGGCACCAATCTTGCCATGTGATACTGTTCTTCCTTTGGATAGGCACATTAAAATGGGAAATTATATATAAACACGTTCTTATAGAGATGGGAACACACAAATTTTCTTAAACGGTGACAATTGTGTCCACTCTCTTAAGTTAGATTGTTTTCCCCACTTTTTATCTTTTTTTCTCTTTGTGAACTGTTCAATAAGGAATGTTGGTGAAAGAGTACCTAAGTTTAATGCTTATGTTTGAATCAGGTCACGAGGATTGTTGGCCCCCTTATGCACTGATAACGCCAGGTGGCATTATTCCTTGTTTGCATGGGCACATTAAAATGGAAAATACTATACATACAAATAAGTTCTTATATAATAGAGATAGGAACACACAAATCTAGTGGTGCAATGAAACCTTACACCCTGAACATTGACATGATGACCTGGCACAGGCATCAGAGGTTTGGGCATTTTCCAGTCACCCCTGAACCAGGGAAGCCATCTACGAAACATCCAAAGTTGTCTATGACATCACCTGGAAGCAATTCTCTACCAGGGAAGACCCTACTGCTGCTCTGACATGGATTTACTCAAAAGAGTCTTCCCTTAACACTGAGAAGATTTAAACAACAACAACAATGACCTGTGTACTGGACAGGGATTTCTGCATTGCTCTTTAATTCTGAGTTGAAATTAGACTCCGCTCCACACCATCCTGACTTCAATGTATAGATTCCAGGACCTTCAATACAGAAACAGGATACCAACAACAGAGACTGTGAAAAATATAACTGTATGGGCACTACAGACAATGACCAGGATTGGACAAACTAGTTTGCCTGGAGCCGGTGGGCCCATGCAAATGATAATTGTCACTCTAACATTGTTTATACAGTGCTCCTTTGACTATAAACCTTTAAGAAATCACTAGTAAAAATATCTGGAACTGCAAAAAAAAAAATGGTTTACATTAGTGTTAACATATATGCTTTTAGTTACACTAGCATTCTGGGGGATAAAGGAAGGAGAAAGGGATATATGCTTGGGAACAGGGATGAAGGGAGGACAACACTGGTGGTGATGGATATTCCCCTGATTCAATGTTAATATGTACCTAAAATACTACTGTGAAAGATATGTAAGTCAATATAATAAAAAAAATTGTGTTTTATTCAGAAATGTTCTTTGACTTACATGTATTATTATTTTAATTATGTTATGTTACTACATTATGTTATGTCAATTTACCTCAATATGTTAATCAATTTTGTCTCTTGAATAAATTCTTACAATAAAAAATTGAGTGATGTGAGGAGCTAGAGAGATAGATAGCACAGCCTTAGGATGTTTTCTGTGCTTGCTGTGGGCCTGGGAAGGACCCAGTCTGGGAATGTTAATTATATGGATTGAAAAATGAAAAGTAACAGAATCACAAAAGGAATATTAAAAAATAAACCCACAAAATCTAATATTTTGATGCCTATAATTAATACCACCCTTCAGGGGCTGAAGAGGTAGTGCATCAGGTGAGGTGTTTGCCTTACATGTTGACAGAGTTTTATCCAAAACACCACATATGGTTCCCTGAGAACTACTAAGTGTGCTCTCCCTCAAAGCAACAACCACAAAAAGAATTCAAATTAAATACAGGCTTTAATTACAAGTCAATCAAACATTTTAAAAAATACAGCTATTAATGGATTTAAAGTTAAGAGATAGGAATAGGAATTGTGCAATTATTTAAAGTATAACAGAAAATTAAAGTTGAGATTAAAAATTGGGACTATACTAAATGAAAAATCTGTACAGCAAAGGAGCTATAAACAAGACAAAATGATTTCGCTAATTGGGAGAAGATATTTGGAAACTGATATCATAGAACTGATATAATAATACATATGGTGTCTGAGTATTTATACATAATATAACACAACATAACATGTTATACCATAATAGCATGATATATAAAGAACTCATAAAAGAACAAAAACAATAAAAAATGAGTCAAAGAAATAATACCACCTTATACTTTTGAGAATAATATTGCCTCAATGCAGCAATAATAAGTGCAAGGAAAGACACAGAAAGAAAGAAACTCGTGTACACTATTGGTGAAAATATTACTTGGTGTACCCAATTTGGAAAATGCTATTGAGCTACATGACTGAAATCCAACCACAATCATGTTTGAAATCAAGGTGTTTAAATAAATATATTAATTTTTAAAAAAAAGTGAATGCGCATTATTCTCTAGTGCACACATAACATTCTTTAGGACAGATCACACTGTAAAGAAGAAGAAGGAGGAGGAGGAGTAGAAGAAGAAGAAGAAGAAGAAGAAGAAGAAGAAGAAGAAGAAGAAGAAGAAGAAGAAGAAGAAGAAGAAGAAGAAGGAGGAGGAGGAGGAGGAGGAGGAGGAGGAGGAAGAAGAAGAAGAAGAAGGAAGAAGAAGAAGAAGAAGAAGAAGGAAGAAGAAGGAAGAAGAAGAAGGAAGAAGGAAGAAGAAGCAAGAAGAAGGAAGAAGAAGAAGAAGAAGAAGGAAGAAGAAGAACAAGAACAAGAAGAAAGAAGAAGAAGAAGAAGAAGAAGAAGAAGAAGAAGAAGAAGAAGAAGAAAGAAGAACAAGAAGAAGAAGAAGAAGAAGAAGAAGAAGAAGAAGAAGAAGAAGAAGAAGAAGAAGAAGAAGAAACTATTGATAGGGGGACCAGAGAGATAGCACAGCGGTAGGGCATTTGTCTTGAATGCAAGTGATTTGAACAGAGGCATCCCATATGGTTCCCTGTGCCTGCCAGAGCGACTTCTGAGCACAGAGCTAAGAGTAATCCCTGAGTGCCACCGGGTGTGACCCCCCCCCAAAATAAAAGAAAAGAAACTAATGATAGGGCCAGAGTGATAGAACAGCAGGCAAAATATTTGCCTGGTGCAGGGCCAACCTGGATTTGAAGCTCAACATCCCATTTGATCTGCATCCCATATGGCACCCTAAACATTCCCAGGAGTAATTCCTAAGTGCAGAGCCAAGAACAAGCCCTGGTTGTGGTCCAAAGACTAACAAATAAATAAATATAGACTCAAAGTGCTAGTTGATGGATGATTAAATAATAAAATGTAGTGTATTTGTTTCTACAAATTATACTTTTTGGAATACTTTTAAGCATTAAAAAAGGTAAATTTTTGCCATTCAGAACAAAATTGAAGAAGCCAAAAATTTTATACAAAGTGAATTAAGTCAGAGGGAAAAGTCAAATACTGGATGATTTTACCTCTGTGTGCAAACAAAGAATATAAAATTTTTAAATAAACAAATTAAAAAGACAAATCAATGATTGATGATAGAACTAAGGTTGACAGAGGAGACTAGAAAGAATAAAGATAAATAAAGTAGGGGGAAAAGAACAAATAAATATTTGAGTGCACACAGCATTTACGTTTAAGAACAATGTTTAGAATATGTTTAAAAAGCTGCTCCTCTGATTTGTATGTCTAAATCTAGATTTTTCAAATCTGAATGTTGTTGGAAACTGAGCTTCAAAAACTTGTCTTATACCTCAAAACATTTGCGTAAAATCAATCTTCCCATGACCTGAGTCATGTAATTTAATGATTTTCAAACTTGTAGACAAACTAAAACTCAAAGCTTGGGTAGGACACAAGATTTGATAGCGCCCCATAAAACTCTTGACTTCTTTAACCAAGAATTCACATTAATTAACATCCAAATGTACATGACTAAATAAATAACCTGGCAAAGAACTTTTTACAATTTCTACTGATGTTTTGTACATTCAAGTGCAGAAATGGAGAAACTAAGAATTGTTTATAAACAATCACTAAATATTTTCATTAAAATTTCTAATTTGGCAAATTTGGCATTTGGGAGGAAAAGTTTATGACACAAATCACAAAAAAATAAATCACTTACCATAAAATTTAGTTCTTGATTCAGAAGCTAGCCAGCGAGCCAGTGAGTGAGTAAGAAATGGCTGCATGTGGGGGTTTCCAGGCAGAGTGCTGATTGCTCTACCTGCAGAGTCTCCACCCGGCTGTGCTTCTTCTGAGGAAACTGAGGACCTGAAGGGAGCCCTGTCCTACTCTTCTCTGTTTTTCCTGAACTCTGGAAGCTCTCCTCAGAGCCCTGGAAAGCGAACCCCAAAGAAACTATATTCGGAAGCTACCCAGCGAGCCAGTGAGTGAGTGAGAAATGGCTGCATGTGGGGGTTTCCAGGCAGAGTGCTGATTGCTCTACCTGCAGAGTCTCCACCCGGCTGTGCTTCTTCTGAGGAAACTGGGCACCGGAAGGGAGCCCTGTCCTACTCTTCTCTGTCTTTCCTGAACTCTGGAAGCTCTCCTCAGAGCCCTGAGAAGCAAACTCCAAAAAAACTAAAGCTACCCAGCAAGTGAGTGAGTAAGAAATGGCTGGATGTGGGGGTTTCCAGGCAGAGTGCTGATTGCTCTACCTGCAGAGTCTCCACCCAGCTGTGCTCCTTCTGAGGAAACTGAGGACCTGAAGGGAGCCCTGTCCTACTCTTCTCTGTCTTTCCTGAACTCTGGAAGCTCACCTCAGAGCCCTGGGAAGCAAACCCCCCAAAAACTGAAGCTACCCAGCAACTCTCCTCAGAGTCTTGGGAAGTGACGTCAAAAATACAGCATTCTGAAGCTGCCAAGCAAGCGAGTGAAAACTACGTCTGTCCAGTGGGGCCCGACTGTGAAAAACTGTGAGTGCTGCCTGTATGTGTCTCTCTACTATCCTGCTGCGTGAACCTCTTGAGAGTGGGCTGAAAAGAGGCTCCAGAAGGCACTTAGCTCCACTTTGCTATGCAGCCGTGCGCTCTTTCTAAAAAAATAACACCATCACAAGAAGAAAAAAAAAAAACACACTAAGAACTGTGTTGGATCACAGAAGCAAGAACTTCTCTCCAGACTGTCTTCTCTGCTGCGTGCTCGGGCCTAAGATTCGATCCTGTGTGAGGCTTCATCCACGGAGGACTCCCCTACCTTGGAGGCAAGTCGGCCCATCCAGAAAGGGCGGAGCCAGAGAAGTGTGCTGCCTGCATCATATAACCAATGAATACCACCACAACACGTAGAAAAACCCACAATACAAGTGTGACAATAGGGAAACAACACAGGCCAGCATCAGACATAGAGAATGAAGATGACAATTCTGAGGACCAGAAAATGACCAACCAACTAATCAACCTCTCAGATAAGGACTTCAGAGTAGCAATATGGAAGATGCTCAAAGACCTCAAAAAAACCATGGATAGAGTGGAACAGAACACTAATAATAATCAAGAAAATATGAAGACAGAAATCACAAAACTCCAAACTGAAATAACATGTCAACTAACAGGCCTAAAAAAATCAGGAAAAGAAGTGAATGACAAAATGGATAAGCTCTGGGACAGGGTATCAGAAGCTGAGAATAGACATGGTGCTGTGGAAGATGAGATACATAACAATTTCATACAGCAGGAGAGATTGGAAAAAAAACTTAAAGCAAATGAACAGACAATGGAAAAATTAGTCGAAGAATGGGAACAGATGAAAATAGAAGTCTATGATAAGATCAACAGAAACAACTTAAGAATCATTGGAGTCCCAGAGACCCAGGAAGAAAATTTCCAGGAAGAATCAATGGTCAAGAACATCATTAAAGAGAAACTTCCAGAGCTAAAGAATATATGTGATCAAATCCTGCATGCTCGAAGAGTACCAACCAAAAGAGACCCCAGAAAAACCACCCCAAGACACATCCTAGTCACAAAGACAAATCCCACAGATAGAGACAGAATTCTGAAAACAGCAAGATCAAAAGGGGAAATTACATTCAAGCAAGCATCCTTGAGATTTACAGCAGACCTGTCACCAGAAACACTCAATGCCAGAAAGCAGTGGTGGGATATTGTGACAAGACTGAATGAAATGAATGCTTCACCTAGAATACTGTACCCCGCAAAACTCACTTTCCGGTTTGACGGAAGAATACATGGTTTCACAGACAAAAAACAGCTCAGAAACTTTATAGACTCAAAACCAGTCTTAAGAGAAAAACTGAAAGACCTAATCTAAAACAAGACTAACCAAAAGACACACCAAATTTCGATATAAAGATGGCATTAAATCCCAGGACAATTCTTTCTCTCAATGTCAATGGACTAAATGCACCAGTTAAGAGACACAGAGTGGCTAAATGGATCAAAAAACTCAATCCAACCTTCTGCTGCCTACAAGAAACGCACCTGAATAGTCAGAACAAACATAGACTCAAAATAAAAGGCTGGAGAAAAATTATCCAAGCAAACAACACCCATAAAAAAGCTGGAGTGGCCATACTAATATCAGATAATGCAAACTTTATACTCAGGAAGGTTGTAAGGGACAAAGATGGACATTTTATATTAATCAAGGGGTATGTAGAGCAGGAAGAAATAACTCTCCTAAACATATATGCACCAAATGAGGGGCCAGCAAAATATTTAAAACAACTGTTGACAAATCTGAAAAACAATATCAATAACAACACAATAATTGTGGGGGACCTCAACACTGCTTTGTCAACATTATATAGGTCAACCAGACTGAAACCCAACAAGAATATACTAGACCTGAGGAGAGAAATGGAAGAAAGAGGCCTAGTGGATATATATAGGACACTCCATCCCCAGAAACCTGGATACACATTCTTCTCCAATGTACATGGGACATTCTCCAGGATAGACTACATGCTGGCATATAAAACATACCTCCATAAGATCAAGAGGATAGAAATTTTGCAGACTACCTTCGCTGACCACAAGGCTTTGAAATTATTTGTGAATTCCAAAGGGACTCAGAAGAAAAACTTTAACACCTGGAAGTTAAACAACCTCACACTCAATAACCAGTGGGTCCAAGATAAAATCAAGGAGGAAATCAAAATGTTCCTGGAAACAAATGACAATAAAGACACAAACTCTCAGAACTTATGGGACACAGCAAAAGCAGTACTGAGAGGAAAATTTATAGCTTTGCAAGCCCACATCAGGAAGGAAGAAGGAGCTTACCTGAGTAGCTTAATGACCAGCTAATAGAACTAGAAAGTACTCAACAAAAGGACCCAAAAATAGGAAGACAGAAGGAAATAACAAAGCTGAGAGCAGAAATCAAAGAAGTGGAAACCCAAAAAACAGTCCGAAAGATCAACGAAAGCAGAAGTTGGTTCTTTGAAAAAATAAACAAGATTGATAGACCACTGGCAAACCTAACAAAGAAAGAGAGAGAGAGAAACTTGATAACTCATATTATGAATGAAAAAGGAGAGATCACTACTGATATGACAGAGATTCAAAGGGTAATCAGAAACTACTTTGAAAATCTCTATGCCACTAAAAATGAGAACCTGGAAGAAATGGATAAATTCTTGGACTCTTATAATCTTCCACGGTTGAAAGAAGAGGATGTTGCATATCTAAACACCCCCATCACCATTGATGAAATAAAAATGGTAATCAAAAGTCTGCCCAAAAACAAAACCCAGGCCCAGATGGATTCACTAATAAATTCTATCAAAATTTCCAAGAGGAACTACTACCAATCCTGGCAAGACTCTTTCATGAAATTGAACAAGTGGAAACACTCCCAAATAGCTTTTTTGAAGCCAACATCACCTTGATACCTAAACCAGACAGAGATGCTACGAAAAAAGAAAATTACAGACCAATATCGCTGATGAATGCAGATGCAAAGATCCTCAACAAAATCCTGGCAAATAGGATTCAATACCTCATTAAGAAGATCATCCACTACGATCAAGTAGGTTTCATCCCAGGAATGCAAGGATGGTTTAACATCCGTAAGTCTATCAACATAATACACAACATCAACAACAAGAAAAATAAAAACCACATGATCATATCAATAGATGCAGAGAAAGCATTTGATAAGGTCCAACACCCATTCTTGATCAAAACTCTCAGCAAGATGGGAATGGAAGGAACCTTTCTCAATATAGTTAAGGCCATCTACCACAAGCCAGTGGCAAATATTATCCTGAATGGAGAAAAACTAAAAGCCTTCCCTCTAAATTCTGGCACAAGACAAGGCTGTCCTCTCTCACCACTCCTATTCAACATGGCACTGGAAGTACTTGCTATAGCGATTAGGCAAGAAAAAGATATCAAGGGAATCCAGATAGGAAAGGAAGAAGTCAAGCTCTCACTGTTTGCAGATGACATGATGCTCTACTTAGAAAACCCTAAAGACTCTACCAAAAAGCTTCTAGAAACAATAGACTCATATAGCAAGGTGGCAGGCTACAAAATCAACACACAAAAATCAATGGCCTTTCTATACACCAATAGTAATAAGGAAGAAATGGACATTAAGAAAACAACCTCATTCACAATAGTGCCACACAAACTCAAATATCTCGGAATCAACTTGACTAAAAACGTGAAGGACCTATACAAAGAAAACTATAAAACTCTGCTCCAAGAAATAAGAAAGGACACGCGGAAATGGAAACACATACCCTGCTCATGGATTGGCAGGATTAACATCATCAAAATGGCAATACTCCCCAAGGCATTATACAGATTCAACGCTATCCCTCTAAAGATACCCATGACATTCTTCAAAGAAGTGGATCAGGCACTTTTGAAATTTGTTTGGAACAATAAACACCCTAGAATAGCTAAAGCAGTCATTGGGAAAAAGAATATGGGAGGAATTACTTTCCCCAACTTTAAACTTTACTACAAAGCAATAGTTATCAAAACAGCATGGTATTGGAATAAGGACAGACCCTCAGATCAGTGGAATAGGCTTGAATACTCAGAAAATGTTCCCCAGACATACAATCAAATAATTTTTGATAAAGGAGCAGGAAATCCTAAATGGAGCAAAGAAAGCCTCTTCAACAAGTGGTGTTGGCACAACTGGCTAGCCACTTGCAAAAAATTAAACTTAGACCCCCAGCTAACATCATGTACGAAGGTAAAATCCAAATGGATTAAAGACCTCGATATCAGACCCCAAACCATAAGATATATAGAACAACACATAGGCAAAACTCTCCAGGACATTGAGACTACAGGCATCTTCAAGGAGGAAACTGCACTCTCCAAGCAAGTGAAAGCAGAGATTAACAGACAGGAATATATTAAGTTGAGAAGCTTCTGCACCTCAAAGGATATAGTGCCCAGGATACAAGAGCCACCCACTGAGTGGGAGAAACTATTCACCCAATACCCATCAGATAAGGGGCTAATCTCTAAAATATACAAGGCACTGACAGAAATTTACAAGAAAAAAACATCTAATCCCATCAAAAATTGGGGAGAAGAAATGAACAGACACTTTGACAAAGAAGAAATACAAATGGCCAAAAGACACATGAATAAATGCTCCACATCACTAATCATCAGGGAGATGCAAATCAAAACAACAATGAGATACCACCTCACACCCCAGAGAATGGCACACATCACAAAGAATGAGAACAAACAGTGCTGGCGGGGATGTGGAGAGAAAGGAACCCTTATCCACTGCTGGTGGGAATGCCCTCTAGTTCAACCTTTATGGAAAGCAATATCGAGATTCCTCCAAAAACTGGAAATCGAGCTCCCATACGATCCAGCTATACCACTCCAAGGAATATACCCTAAGAACACAAAAATACAATACAAAAATCCCTTCCTTACACCTATATTCATTGCAGCACTATTTACCATAGCAAGACTCTGGAAACAACCAAGATGCCCTTCAACAGATGAATGGCTAAAGAAACTGTGGTACATATACACAATGGAATATTATGCAGCTGTCAGGAAAGTCATGAAATTTTCCTATACATGGATGTACACAGAATCTATTATGCTGAGTGAAATAAGTCAGAGAGAGAGAGAAAAACGCAGAATGGTCTCACTCATCTATGGGTTTTAAGAAAAATGAAAGACATTCTTGCAATAATAAATTTCAGACACAAAAGAGAAAAGAGCTGGAAGTTCCAGCTCACCTCAGGAAGCTCACCACAAAGAGTGATGAGTTTAGTTTGAGAAATAACTACATTTTGAACTGTCCTAATATTGAGAATGTATGAGGGAAATGCAGAGCCTGTTTAGAGTACAGGCAGGGGTCGGGTGGGGAGGAGGGATATTTGGGACATGGGTGATGGGAATGTTGCACTGGTGATGGGTGGTGTTCTTTACATGACTGAAACCCAAACACAATCATGTATGTAATCAAGGTGTTTAAATAAAAAAAATTTAATATGAAAAAAAATTTAGTTCTTAACTATAAATCCCTTATAAAGTGTACTAGTAGCATTTAAGTATATTATTTCCCCAAAGGTATTATAACTGGAAGTTGTTATAGAGGTAGTTAATAAAGATGGTTGGTAGCAATGATTTCTAAGGCTGTTGAGCAAGATTTGGTGATATTATATTGAGATAGTGTCAAAATAACTTGCAAAAATACAGAACATCATGGCTTTACTTTTATTTTTTTTGGTGATGAAGTTCTGCAAATACCAAAGTGATGTGAACAGTGGAGGAAATTAGATAAAACTGTGAGTGAGAATGAGGTTACTTAAATCTTTCTAGGAATGATGGGACACATTGAAATACTGAGAGTCTGGTCATACAGTAACATCAACTAGATTCATAATGAGGATCAGTTTACAAATAATATTTGTAAACTCAATTTACCTGGGGGTCGCAGGAGGCAAAGTCAGGGTGATCCTTGAGTGCAAAGTCAGTAGTAAGCCTTGAACATTGGGGGGTGTGACCCAAACAACTAAAACAAAACAAAAAAAGATTCCTCTTGGGCAGGGCCACAAAATGTTGTACGGAGAGCTGTTTGCGGCCCGCGGGCTGCGAGTTTGAGACCCAATAATGTAAATCTTTACTCTTCCTGATTTTTAGAGAATAAAAGACAGGAACAACTGAGAAGCTATTTCAGACTGAAGAGGCTGATGATACCTAACAACTATATTCAGCATGTACTTCTGAATTAAATTCAGAACCAGGAAGAAAAATGACAGATGGTATGCTAGCAAAATGTAAACTTTAGTTTGAAATTTATACATTGTGTGAAAGTGTTGTATTTACATTCATTTGCTAATTTGAATGGTTGGGTGGTGATAACATAGGAAAATGTTCATGCTTTAGGGCACTATACCTGGAATGTAAATCTAAAGTGCATACAAAAGTACCTAACAAAAATGTGTTAAGATGGCAAGAAGGCTATTTATATTTTTGTTTTGTTTTGCTTTGGTTTGGTTTTGGCCACACCTAGTGCCACTCAGGGGCTACTCCTTGGTCTGCACTCAGAAATTGCTCCTGGCAGGCTTGGAGGACCATATGAGATGCCAGCGATCGAGCCCAGGTTTATCCGGGGTCAGCAGTGTGCATGGCAAATGCTCTACCATGCTCCAGGTCCAAGAAGGCTATGTTCTAAGTATGAACTGATCATGAGGAGGAAAAAGACAAACATATGCAATGGTCATAATCTCAAAGTAGAAATAGCAGAATCATCTTAAGCTTCCTTAGTGATTCTGGAGGCATGAAGGAAATGCATTATTTGTTACATTACTTTCAGTGGCATCCCACATTTCTTGGGTGTTAGAAAATTCCAAATTCTTCACTACACATTAACTTTTGAAAATTCCTTCTTTGATGTCACCATATTATTCTTAATTTTCCATAGACCAAAGCTAAAATATTTTATACTTTATCCTTGTGACTAAATGCTCAGTTAAGGTTGCCAAAAAAAAAATCACTAGCTATTTTTCTGGCACTAAATAATTACATTGACAAAAGATTGCTTGAGTGACCATGCAGAATTTTAAAAGATTCCAACTGTTGGCATCATTAATTTGTAATGAAGTAGCCAACATCTGTTCTGATAATCCACGAAAAATTGTTGTTGCTGCTGAGTTTTTCTGGAAGTGCTCAATAATTACACAACCAACTTTCTCCAATGTTATTGCTACAGCAATCAACAAAAACACTACAAGTTTGTCTTTAACTCCATGAATAACAACTTAAACAAATCTTTCTGAAGACATAATTGATTTTTATTTCAGTAGGTCACTGATATCAACACTATTGTTACAAAAAAGCTGTTGTCCAAACACTCTTCCAAGATAACCCAACAGAAACTTTCTCTATTGTCATCACATAGCTTTTTGTTACTTCTTAGGATTCGCCTCCAGTTTTGCTTGTCAAAATTCAATACTGCTGTCACATGATGACGACATTTTAAACACAATGCATTTTGCTATTGTTTCAACGCTTTGTTTCCAGTACCAAGTACTTGAATAAGCAGCTTCAAGACAGGACTTTGGATCTTATTATAATATAAATACCTACTTGAATTTTTGTTTAAATGAATCACCAAAGTGTTTCGTTTCAATATACTAATGTTGCCTCATTTTTACTTATGCACACAAATGGGGGAGTGGGAGGAAAAGAATAGTAGAAAACTGGACCTGTGGTATAGCAAGTAGGGTGCTTGTCTTGTATGCAGTCGACCCAGGTTTTATCCCAGCATCCAAAATGGTCCTTCGAGCCTGCCAGGAGTGATTCCTGGTGCAGAGTCGAGAATAAGCCCTGCCCATTGTCGGGTCGACCCCCCAAAAAACAACAACAACAACAATAGCAGAGAGAGGGAATATGGAAGAAAAGGGGCAGGAATAGAAAGTAGAAGAGATGTAATGTAAAGTTGTGTGTTGAAAAAACATCAGGAATAATACGGTGACATCATAAAAAACTTAAAAGCAATAAGATTATGATTGTCTTTAGAGATCACTGTATAAATCATTCCCTACCATATTGGTTTTCTGTGACTGTTATAACACATCATAACACACTTTACAGCTTAAAGTAACAGAAATTTATTTTCTCCCAGCTCCAGAAACCAGGAATCCAAAAACAGTTTCACTGAGCTCAGATCAAGATATCAACAATATGTCCTTTTCCCCAGTAAGATAAGATTCACAGATTCCAGGGTTGGGATGTGTGTAGGCTTGAGGTTGGATGCTATTTTCACAATTAAAACCACTCCTATTACCAACTGTTAAAATTTGGGCAATGTTTTTTAACTCAAAGAAAATAAATCTGTATGGGGGAAAATGTAAGCCAGGTCTTATAGTTTAGTCCTGGAGCTATGCTCCTATGATTCTCTCAATTGTCCTTTCTCTCTCTCTGAAGAATTAACTACCCTTTTATTTGTTGTCTCTTCTGTCAACAACAGTGCTCAGTTTCTGGCTTTTTACCCAGAGTATTGTGTTTCTCTAGCAGAGATTAGCTGTGGCATCCTTTTAGAGTGCATAAAGAAAGAAACCTGTGAAGAGGCTATTTCCTGGCAGTCAAGATACACCGTCAAAGCCTAGGCTCTACCTTCATCTGTGTCCTGGTTTCTTTCTATTAAATGCCTTTTTTTAAAAAAAAAAAAAAAAAAAAAACTCCCCCTTTTCATCTATAAAGCAGCAAGCCACACATCGTATATAGTCAAGGAGCTTTTGTAAATGAAAGGTTTTGATTCTCTTTGCATGCCATAATAAGAGAATTCCTGATATCACCATTTGTTTTTGAACCACAACCAGCTATGCTCAGAAGTTACTCCTAGCTCTGCGCTCAGGGATTACTCTTAGTGGTGCTCAGGACCCTATATGGGATACTGGGAGAAATAGCATGGAGCTAAGGCGTTTGCCTTGCATGCAGAAGATTGGTGGTTCGAATCCCGGCATCCCATATGGTCCCCCGAGTCTGCCAGGAGAAATTTCTGAGTGTAAAGCCAGGAGTAACCCCTGAGCACTGCCAAGTGTGACTCCCCTCCTCCCCCCCCCAAAAAAAAAGAATACTAAGAATCAAACCCAGATTGTTAGAGAGCTAGAAAAATGCCACCACCTATGGCACTATCACTCTGGTCTGAAACCTGTGAAGAGTGATTTCTATCTTCATTCAACCCATTAAACATGACCGCTGCATTTGACATGATTCCTACCCTCAGACACCCCCACACTCAGTCACATCCTTCATTCTTGTGCCTCATTTTTTTCACTCCTGTACTAAGGACTTCACATTCAGGTGCTTTTCTGATCTTCACTTCTATCTACCATTCAAACACACGGCATATATTCAACTATGAGAACTTTGAAATTAATAAAGCCAAAGTGTATATCATGCTTGACTTACACAACTTTGCGTAAAGGATAGATTTTCCTTAGGCATTCTTCCCAGAGCACAGCTATCCAAAAAGTATTAGTGGACAGAAAGTGGAGTTGTCAAAAAAAAAACAACACATAGTGACCTTTATGAAAAAATTAATTCAAGTAGGATAGTTTTGGTTAGTAAAAATACAATTTGGTGATTATTCTGTATTTTATTTAAAGCATTGTGGTTACAGAAATGTTCATAGTTGAGTTTTAGTCACAAAATGTGCACTATTCTCCATCAATGCAACTTTCTCAACACCAATGTCCCTCATTTTCCTTCCAACTCTCACCCTCACCTGTCTCTGGGGCAGGCATTTTGCTTCTTTCACTCTCACTTTCCTTTTTGACACTGTGGTTTGTACTATTGTTAAAGGAAAGATGCTATGCATGTAACTTAATTCTCTTGGAGCACCCAGTTCTTTTTCCAAAGCGACTGTTTTAAGGTCATTGTCATAGTAGACACTTCTCTACTCTAACTGCACTCACTACTCTGTGCCAAGCATCCTACCATGAATGCGTTTTGCTGATCCCCTCATTTCTATTGTTTCTGGATATTGTTACCATACTGTCTTTTATTTTTCTGTTATTCCACAATTGAGTAAGATTACTCTACATATATCCCTCTTCTGATTCATTTCACTTAGTATATTCATATATTGCCAAATTTCATGACTTCAATTTTTCTAATGGCTGCATAGTATTTCATTATGTAGATGTACCTCAGTTTCTTAGTCCTTATCTGTTGTCAATCTCCTGATTCTGGCAAATATAAATAGTGCTGCAGTGATCATAGGAGGACAGAGAGTATTTTTATATTGTATTTTGTGATCCTAAGGTATATCATTAGATGTGGTATTGCTGGATCATATGGGAGCTCCATTTCCAGTTTTTTGAAAAATATACATATTATTTTCCAGTAAGGCTGGTCTAGAAAGCATCCTCACCATTGCTAAATTAGAGTCCTTTCTCCCTGCATTCATAGCAGCAATGGTTGAGATAACTGGTCAACTACAGACCTCTTCTTAACACCGTGCACAAAAGTCAAATTAAAATGGATAAAAAGACCTTGATATCAAACCTTAAACTATAAGGTACACAGAAGAAAATGCAGGCAAAAAACTCCATGGCATTGAGACTTTATTCCAGTGCAAGCTGTTTTAAATAACTATTGCTTTATAGTGCAATTTAAAGTTGATGAAAGTGATTCCTCTCATCTTCTTTTTCCTAAGGATTTCTTTAGCTATTTTTTGGCATTTATTGTTTCAAATGAATTTCAGGAGTGTTTGTTCTATGTCTTTGAAAGTTGTACTAGATATCCTTAGGAGGATTACATTTAATTTGTACAATGTTTTAGGGAGTATTGCCATTGTAATGATGTTAATCCTTCCAATCCATGAGCAGGATATATGTCTCCATTTCCTTGTGTCCTCTATTATTTCTTGAGGCAGTATTTGATCATTTTCTTTGTATTGGTCTTTCACCTCTTTAGTTAAGTTGACTGCAATGTATTTGATTTTCTTGGCACAATTGTGAAAGGGATGCATTTTTAATGTCTCTTTCTTCTCTTTCATTATTTGTATAGAAAAACATCAAAACATTTTGCATGCTAATTTTGTAGCCCCACTATTCTACTATTATTCTGTTGCTCTTGATACCGTTCTTCAAATCTATTAGCAATTGTTTTAAATTTGCTGGCTGTTAATTGGGTGCATAGATGTTTAGAAATATGATTTCTTCCTGGTGTACATTATCAATTGATATTAAGAAAAGTCCATCTGTCTCATAAATTGTATGCCAACATCATGTCATCTGATATTAGTACAGCCACTGCAGCTTATTTTAAATAATATTTTTATTTAAGCATCATGATTACAAACATGTTTGCAGTTGGGTTTCAGTTACAAAAATGAATACCCCCTTTACCAGTGCAACCTTCCCACCACCTATGCTCCCCATCTCCAGCCTCCCCCCGCCCCACCTATATTTAAGACAGGCATTCTGTTTCTTTCACACACTACCATTGTCATGCTAGTAGTCAGTGTGGTTATTTTTAAAACTGAACTCACCTCTCTTTGTGGTAAGGTTCATATCATGGGCTGGTTCTTCCAGAACTCACTTCTATTGTCCCTGAGTATTATTACAGTATCTTTGTTTGTTTTTGTTTTTGGGTCACACCTGGTGACTCTCAGGGCTTACTCCTGGTGATGCGCTCATAAATTGCTCCTGGCTCAGGGAACCATATGGGATGCAAGGGAATCAAACTACGGTCTGTCCTAGGTCAGCCCCATGCAAGGCAAATCCTTTACCACTACGCCACAGCTCTGTTCCCTAAAGTGTCTTTTTTTCCCCTTTTAAATCAATAGATGAGTGAGACTATTCTGTATCTATCTCTCTCCTTGTGACTTACTTATTTCACTTAGCTTAATAGTTTCCATGTCCACCCATGAATAATAAAATGTCATGACTTCATCTCTCTGATGATTGCATAATATTCCATTGTGTGTATGTATTACAGTTTCTTTAGCCATTCGTCTTTTGAAGAGCATCTGGGTTGTTTCCAGATTCTGGCTATTGTAAATAGCACTGCAATGAAAATAGGTGTGCTGAAGGCATTTTTGTATTGTGCTTTTGTTTTCCTAGGGTATATACCTAGCAGTGGTATAGCTGGATCATATGGTAGTTATTTTAGTTATCTCCATATTGTTTTCCATAAAGGTTAAACCAAATGACATTCCCACCAGCAGTGAATGAGAGTTTCTTTCTCCCCACATTCCTGCCAGTACTGATTATTCTTGTTCTAAACATCTAACCCCATCAACATTGGGGAGAAGAAATGAAGAGACACTTCCTCAAAGAAGGTGAATGGAGCTGAAGCATGGCAAATATTAAGAAAATAAGACAACCCTAAGAATAAAAGCATGGAGTGGGAGGCAGGGCTTCCAGCCTCTTGGACTGAGTGACAACTGTAATCTTCTCATGATCTTTATTGTTCAAACTCAACCCATATGGGGAGGGGCAGAGTAGTTAACAGACAAAAGTACCTATCTTTACCTCTCAAAAAAGGTGGGTGAAGGGAAAAAGAAACTAGGATAAAGTCTCTATTTTGGGTTAGCAGGGTGTGAGCTCTGTATGTTTTGCTACAGTCTAGGAAAATAAAGTACTAAATAAAGAGCAATATTTTCTTTGCAGAGCTATTTGGAAGACTGACTTCATGTGAAGTACTTGGTACACAGTTCTGTGTTCAATGAATATTTTTTCTGCTTTTCTTCACACAGGAGCTAATAAAGAGAAAAACCAAGGCCTCAATGTAATCAGTAAATAGGGAATCATTAAAATAGTTAAATGATCAAAGTTCTTATTTAAGAACTAGGTAGGGACCTAAGCAATAGCGCAACTGATAGGGCATTTGCCTTGCATGCAACAGCTGACCCGGGTTCAATCCCTGGCATCCCTATATGGCTCCCAGTGATTTCTGAGAGCAGAGCCAGGAGCCTGAGCACTTCTGGGTGTGACTCAAATCCTCTCCTCTCCACCCCCCAAAAGAAAGGGAAGACATTTTAAAATTAATGTTAATAGCGAAGTACAGGGGACAGGTTTACTATTCATTTTAGAGTTAAAAATTTGCCCAATTTCCTCATTAAAAGAAATGGTTCCCAAAAAATGATTAGCCATTAACTAGTCATCAAAGAAGCCAATGATGAAGTCAAAACTTCCATAGTGAAGATAGCAGTTAATGACAAGACCAAATGTTCTTTTGAAACCTTCAGATTTCACTGAAGCTGTCAACCGATTCTTAAGCTTGTGTACATTTTCAGGTAACATGAGAATCAGATTGAACAAATTTTTTCTGACATTTTCATTTCACTTGACATTTAAAACTTTAGGTTCCAAAGGTTCCACAAATTAAATTCAACAGATGATCAGATGATAATTGTATAGATATTTTTACTTTTATAACTTTCCAAGTACACAGATCCTTTATTTTTTTCAATAATGAATCACACCCAGGTGGTGAGATATGGAAAACTTGCAAATGTATTGAAAGTCAGGATTTAATCATCTGTGTACTTGTGAATTATTCTAACATTAAATATATTACACCCACACTAATCTTATATAATTATCAACCCTGTTTGGGTTTGTTTTTTTATTTGGTTTTTCGGACCACACCCATTTGATGCTCAGGGGTTACTCCTGGCTAAGCGCTCAGAAATTGCCCCTGGCTTGGGGGGACCATATGGGACACCGGGGATCAAACCGCAGTCCTTCCTTGGCTAGCGCTTGCAAGGCAGACACCTTACCTTTAGCGCCACCTCGCCGGCCCCAACCTTGGTTGTTTTAATTGAAAAATCCTGATTCTTTCCCCCCTGTAAATGAATGTAAAAATTAATACTATGGAAATTTCAGATTGATGTATTTCTCATTTAGTGTGTAATGCTGTTACTTTAATATCCATTTTCAAAATTATTAATAGAGAGGAATTTATAATTGAAGAAATGATTATGAAATAAAAATAAAAAATATGATTATTGGTACAATTCAAAAAAACACAGTATCAACAAAAACACATAGATAAAATGGATTATTTTCCCTACTTCTTTATCGATGAGTTTACCCTTATTATCATGCATTTATAGCTACAAAAATAATATTCTACAGATTAAAATGAAAATGTACTTTCCTAAACTAAAACAAAAGCACATAATTGTCTACTAATAAAACCTACTAAGACATAGGGTCTATAATAACTATATAGAGGTCAGAGATATAATATTTGCCTTGCATATGACCAACCAATCTGGGTTCAGTCTTGGCATTCCATATGGTCCCCCACACAACCAGGAGTAATTCCTGAGTGTAGAGTTAAGTATAAACCCTAAGTATCCTGAGTATCCTGAGCTGGGGAGACCATATGGGATGCCGGGATTCAAATCAACATCTATCCTAGGTTGGCTGTATGCAAAGCAAATGCCCTACTGCTGTGCTATCTCTCAGGCCCCTCCATTTAATTATTTTAATGGATGCTTCTGTGTCAAATATAGCCATATGTTCCCTAAAATTATCCTTTAGTCATTAAGCAATTCTATGAAGTTTAAAATAAAGTCAATACTGAATACTGATAGTTTTAATGTTAATGTAGTACCTGGCATTCACATTTACTCACCATATGCTTTTTCTTTTCCTTCCTAGCATCCTGTGCCCGTATTCAAATTAAGAAGAGTTTCTGGATTTCACTCAACATGAATCCAGCTGGAGATCATTTTCAAACTAATGTCTAACTGAGTTGAACATTAAAGTTATAATTCTTATGTAAAGGAAATATAATAATGACTTATAAAGATGACAGTTTAGTTTTTCAGCTATTTCCTGTTTAATATTGTCCGTTGAAATTGTTCACACCTGATGCTCGTTTTCATTAAAACTAAACTGAACAAAGTTAAATACCAATGTGATAAACTAGTTCTTGACTCACAATTGGTTTAAGCAATGAAATGACTGATTTCTGTAAATATATATTGCATAAATATATCTCTATATAGACAAAATTCTACTTTGTAGTCACTCTAAAATTAATACGTATTTAAGAAAATTACACTTCTGAAAAATGTGTGTAATTTGAATATAGTGTAGAGTAAGCACAATAAAATATTATGTGAAGCAGCTAATTTATAGATATACATTCCCAGTGATTACCTACTGACATATTATTAATCAACACAAAAAATATAATCTAAGAGCAGATTAAAATTTTTATTTTATTTACAATTATATTAAAATATCTAAGAACTCATTACAAAAGCACTATAGGAAGCACATACTAAGCATGGGATTTCAAAATACCTAGTTTTATCCCTGCATAGCAATTATACTCCCTAATTTCCTATTTTAATTGTGTCCTCATTATCCTCAACAATATTATCAATACCGTTTCCTAATGATAACCAGATAACAAAGTTCATGAAGACAACGTTCATCTAGATATTTAATTCTAACATCATTTTTTATATTTTGGTGGGAAGACTATAAGAGAGTGTCCAATGAACCATACCTTCTATTTGTGTGATAAGACCCTCCTTTTTCTTATGGGCTGAACATAGCATGATTTCTGATTCATAGTTTTCTTTGCAGGTTCTATAAGCTAACCATTTGTCATGTAAAACTGCTCTCATCTTTCCACCAGTGTGCCAATCATAGATTTTCTTTTAGATTTTGAACATTCTTAATGATACTCAGGATTTACTTCTGGCTCTGCACTCAGAGATCACTCCTGGCAGAACTCCAGAGACGCATATAACTGCCAAGGATTAAATCTAGGCCTGCTGTATGCTTGGCGAGTGCCCTACCCACAGCACTATTTTTCTGGTCCTCAAACAATGATTTTTAATGTTCATTACTAATCTACTAGTCTTCATACATTAGTTCATACTAATCCTAACTCTAATCCAACTCTTTTTTCTTGCTAGTGTTTTTTATCAACTGTTGATGATAAATAACATTTAATTTGCTAAATCATCATTCCTGATTTTCCAGGTAAATTCTGAAGGTTTTCAGGTTCATTCACAACTCCCTTTGCTTACATTCATCCTCTTTTCATGTCATCTACTGAAAAATTAATTCAAGTGACACCTGCCCCAAACTACCTTCCTAAAATTTAGATAGATCAAAAATTACTCTTGGGTCTATAGTGATAGCACCGTGTAGGGTGCTTGCCTTGCACACAGTCGACCCAGGTTCAATCCCAGGAACTCATATGGTCCCCCAAACCTGTCCTGGAATGATTACTGAGTGGCCCCAAAACAAAACAAAAATCAGTCTTAACATATTATTTATCTAAACTTAAACCTGTTCTATCATTATGGCACCAACAACTTCAGAGTATTCATGAAGAAAACCTAAGAATGGCTATAGTTTCTGGGGTAAGACCACCTGAGTTCAAATTCCCCCAGCATATGCTAGTTGTGTGATCTTCCAAGAAAATACTGGGCTCCCTGAGCTACTATCTGAATATTTGAATATGCATAGTACCTAGTTCACTAGTTGGTTCTGATGACTCAAAGAGTAAATATAGATAATAAACCCAGGTTCTAAAATACTATACACGAAGTGGGGGCTGGAGCGATAGCACAGCGGTAAGGCATTTGCCTTGCAGCAGCCAACACAGGACAGATGGTGGTTCAAATCCCATACAGTCCTCAGAGCCTACCAGGAGTGGCTTCTAAGCACAGAGTCAGGAGTAAATCCCTGAGTGCTGCCGGGTGTGACCCAAAAACTAAAATATATATGAATATATATTATATACGTATAATATATATATATACACACACATATATACATGAAGTCCTAGTATTCATAGAAGTGTGTGTGGTGTGTGTGCTGTTTTAAATAAAATAAAATGATCCAAGACAGGGAAACAAGTGGTTCCATAGACATCTAACTAGTCAAAGGATAATCAAAAACCAATTAAATACAAATCAGCATAGAAAAAGAAATAATTCATTGGATTATATATTATATATGATATAATATATTGTTATATAATATCAAATATATGATATATATAATTATATCGTATTTTAAATGCATTTTCACATGAATTAGCTCATTTAGTCTATGTAACTGTGATATTTCTGTTTTACAGAAGCAGAAATTAAGAATGGTAACTTACTGAAAGAAGTTCAATTAAATTAGAAAGCCATGATTTGATTATGTTAGAGATAGTACAGCAGGTAGGGTGCTTCCCCTGCATACTGCTGAGATGATCCCTGGCACCCCATTTGATCCCTAAAGCCCCACCAGGAATGATTTATCATAGAGTTAGGAATGAGCCTTAAGCACTGCTAGAACACCATATGGTGCTTAATTAAAAAGAAATTTAGGGGCTAGAGCAGTGGCACAAGCAGTAAGGCATCTGCCTTGCACACAATAGCCTAGGATGGACCGCAGTTCCATCCCATCCCCCCCTCCCCCCGAGTCCCATATGGACCCCCAAGCCAGGAGCGATTTCTGTGTGCATAGCCAGAAGTAACCCATGTATCACCGGGGGTGGCTGAAAAACCAAGAAAAAAATTTTTTTTAACTTCCCTTGAAATACTGTATAGCATTTGCCCATGAATAATCAATGGAAGGGAAATGCAATAGACAGGTTATAGACAAGACTAAAGGTAGTAAACTAAGCATTGGAAACAACTGAATTACCATGAAATTCATGTAACCATGAATTAACATGAAAGCAAGGAAAGAGGAGAAAAAGGGAAAGAGAAAATGAAAGTATGGTAGAAATGAAAAAAAAAAAGTAGGATTTTTTTTTTAAAAAAAGGGAATGACTCAGGAGAGGGAAGGAATAAAGAAAAGCAGCCATTTTTTATCAACATAGATGGTATCCAATGGGAAATACAAAACATTCCACTGAAAGCTATATAAAGCTAAAATAATGAATTATATAGAGGCCATGGAGTACAGGGCTTAGCAGTTAGATTGCCGCACCACAAGATATCAGCAACAAGCGTATCACTGGACGTCTTCTACATTGCTGGGTATGATTCCACCCAGAGGTACTGGATATTGCCAGTGTGGCTCTGGAAGTTGCTGATACCAAGTCTTTAGGCCTAGCACTGAACTACTAGCCTGGTTAGCCAAGTATCAATGAAGTGAGCCCTCGAGGGTCCTGAGCATTGCTTGGGAGGACCCAAAAAACCAAAATAATGATTATTCAAAGGAATGCTTTTTTTCTTGAGAAAAGTATTTTGGAAGAACCCTGATTCTCAAGATTATTTTGCCAGTGATATTTTATTTTGAAACACAGCAAACCTAGATTTTTCAACTTTGGGACAGGGGGAAAAACACTAAAATATGTTAATGCTACATCTAATTTTGGAGAATCTGAGTTATATAAAAATTTACCAATTTCAATTATCTGTGAGACCATGGAAAAGTTATTTAGCCCCTCTGGGCCTAGAATACTATGTGTAAAAAATATTTTTTCTTGATTTAGAGGTTTGAGCATGCTTCTTAAATATTAACCATGTTAAAACCAGGTTTATATACATATAGCAAAAAACTATATGGCATATATTCAAACATCTAAATTATTGCCCTTACAGTACTTTCAAAATCACATTCAGTTAACACTAGATCCTGAAGATAGTCCAATTAATCTTCTCATCATAGTTAAATTGGGGTGGGAGGCACCCCCAGCTATAATTAGGTCTTACTACTATCTTCAGGGTACTTGGTGATATAGGTACAGGGGACTGATCAGATTGTGGCCAGATCAGCCACATGGAAGTCAAGTGCCTTACCCATTATATTCTTCCTCTGGCCTCTAAACAAAATTACTTTTAGGGCATCATACCTAAATTATATCTTAAGTTTACAAATAAGATATTTATTTTGGAAAAATTGAGAAATGAGAGATCTAGCCATAGATTAATAAATGAACTATCATTCTCAATCATGTAATATTTGACAACATAAGTCTTATGATCAAAATAGTTTTTATTGCTATTCAGTGAAAGTTAAAAGTAAACCCATAGTACAGCAGCAAATGTTTATTCTTAGTTTTCCAACAGCTGAGATTTATCTTCTTTCGGTCTATTCAACAGAAAGTGAACTATGTCAAGGAGAACCTCATCATTAAAACCTTTCACATCATTATCTTCAATAGTTTCATAAAGAGGCTTACTGTGTGTGCCCCAACATATATTTTTACGAGGGTTATTTTGATCAGCTTGTGTAGTTAGTGCCAAAGTATTTAACTGGTAGCAGAAAAAGGCAAAGTATTTTCCATCTGTGATCACACATTGGGAAACAAAAGGTCGAGTAACATCTGCTTCACTCCAGAAACCTGCAGAAGAACGGAAAGCAAAATTTAAACATGATGCATTCTAAAAAACAAACAAAATACATTTGAGAGTACAAAATCCCAACTAAAACCTACATATTTTATCTACAAATTCCCCAAAATCTCAAGTTATTCCGAACATACTCCATCCACAAAATTCTATATTCCATTTTTGCAGAAGAAATATTTCTTCTCTGTAGTATCCCTAAATCCCTCACATCTTAAAACTTAATTTACATCATTAAGAACAGCAAGCTCTATTTATGCAAATCACTTTTATATCTGTTATTAATGTTCAAATTTTCCTTCAAATAGGAACATTTACCACCCAGTAGCAGTCTGGCCATTTTCTTCACAAATTCACCAAAAAAAAAAAAAAAAAATCCTGAATTTTTAATGACTTCAGTAATTCATTAGATATAATTTCTTTTCTTCCTTTACATATTTAAAAGCTGTGTTATGAGATGTTATCTTTTCTACCAGTATTACCTTTACATAAGTTTCCAGGATACCTTCATACTTATTCTATTCACATTGTCTGGCTGCTACTTATTTCAGACTGACTGGTTCTAATACTTTTAATCCAATTTCCAGTATCAAACAATTACTATATTCCCCACACATCTTTTATATTAGCCTTAATAAAGCTAGACAAATTATTTTTAAAATAATTTTAAATTTGTATTATATAATTTGTGAGATTATTCATTTTTATATGATACTAAAAAAACCCCACCTTTTTATTTCATAAACAGTACCATTCTAGCATCTTCAAGAAAGCTTCTATCTTACTTTTTCTAATTCCATCTGACTCCTATTCTTACTATCCATTTATTTCTATCTTGGAAACACACCTAAAGAAATAATTTTGAGCATTGGGGTAGGAGAAATAATACAGCAGGTAGGGTGCTTGACTTAAACATGGTCAACTAGGGTTCAATCCCAGGCTTCCCATATGGTCTCCAGACTGTCAGAAGTTAATTGTCAGGAGTTAATTCTTGAGTTCAGAGCCAAGAGTAACCCCTGAGCATTGAATATCCAATGTGTTCCCAAAACAAAACAAAAATATAACAAATTTTAAGCATGAATCTAAGATATACAAGAAATAGAGCATAAGATAGAGTACATGATCAGCAAAAGGGAAGGCCGGATTCAATCCCAGTATTGAAAGAACTCTGGGCAAAGTGCTAGGAGCCCAGATTGTACCCCATGTGCTGGGGGAGGAGTTGTGGGTAGAGTGTGGAAAGGGCGGGCAGAAAAAGGTGAACCTGACAATATTTAAATCTCTATTAAAAATTTCTCCTAGGGATTTATATAGGACTGATCTAGTTACATGTCATGTCATGTAAGGTTATATAGTAAAACCCAAATGCATACAAATATCACAATGGTCAGTTAGACTTTCTTAGATCTATTAGAGATAGCCAGTTGCCTCATTTATCTCATTCCAAATCCTTCCCTCTCTCCCTTTCTTCATTAGCCAGCACATTATTTCTAAACACTTTATGTCTATTCCACCTCAGAGACTATTATTGCCATTTCTTTTTTGCTTAGAAGCATTTTTCAGACAAGTCTGAGCATAATTAAACAATCAGGAATGTTGAAATAGTTCCCATTCTTAGAATTCCCCTAAACAACTATTTTTTTAAAATTATGGGCCATATCACATTTATTAATCTTCCATATTGACTATCTTTTTTATTTATTTATTTTGGTTTTGGGGCCACACTGGCAGCACTCAGTGGTTACTCCTGGCTCTATACTCTGCTCCTGGCAGGCCCGGGGGACCATATAGGATGCCAGGATTCGAACCACTGTTGGTCCTGGGTCGGCTGCTTGCAAGGCAAAGGCCCTACAGCTGTGCTATCACTCACTTATTATTTTTAAGCACCATGATTTATAATACTATTAAAAGTTTCTAATATACAATACCACACCATCCACCAAAGTGTCAGCATCTCTCCAACTATGTCTCAAAGTCCCCATCCCAATCCCAACCCAATCTCCTTGTCAGTTTTATAGAATGACTCCCAAGAGCTGTTATCGTTAGCCAATTCCTGAACTGTGTTACTTTATAGTCTACATATGAGACATTATGTATTTATTCATCTTCCTCTGATTTACTTAGTATGAGACCCTCTAATTCTCAGCCTAGCAGGAAATTGTATGGTTTCATCTTCTCTTATCGTTGAGTAGCAGTCCATACCTCATTTAAACTTACAATTCATATATCATTCTACTCTTCACTATAGTATGTTTTACCATATTACCAGTAGCTAAAAATACCATTCTTTACTTTCTTTACTATAACATATGCTCTAGGAAAGCAAGACTTTAAGACTATCTTTAAGGTTAAACAATATACAAAAAGCTTCTAGATATGGTCTTCTATTATACTTGTCTTTTATTCTAAAATTTGATCCATCAAATAATTCCTTTCTCTAGTTTTGGCAAAATGCTGTAATATAATATACAAAATGCTGTAATCTAACATAGTTCTAGAAATGACTAAAAACACCATCAGAAGAAAAAAAAACTCACACAAAGGTGTGCAAAGTAAAATTCAAAAGTAACTCCATTTGTCCATTTCAAATGTAAAATATATAAGTTGGATTTATACACAACTATTTTGTTTCAGCAAGTGTTTGTAAATTGTTAAAATCAACCTCCATTTTAAAGTTCACCTACTTAATTTCTTCTTTTTTTTTTTTTTTTTTTCCTGTGAGGCCAAAGATCAAACCCAAGGCTTTACACATGCAAAGAAAGAACTAAACTGCTGAGCTACTTCCTTGGCCCTTTCAACCTACATTTTTATGAACTACCAAATTCTTAAAATGTCCTATCTTCCAAGAAAATAGATGGCATAAATTAGTGTACCTTGATACATAGCTTGTGCTCCAGTCCAGGCAAAAAGACTTGCAATGGCATTTGCTCTATAACCAGCCTCTATTTGATCAGCACAGTTTCTTTTGATAAGCCGTTCCCTTTCTAATGTGTTACTTAATAGATGAAACTGGGTATGACCATAGCAGTATGAGTCTGCAGTTTTTGAACCTAAAGAACAATAGAAACCAAAACAAAACAGATAAAATGCAAAATTAAGACTTTTGGAGCAAAAGAACCCAAATCTTTCTCTTCTATTTGAATATTCAAAATATCCAAATGGGAAGTTGATTTACTTATATTGAGCTTAGTAAAGCTAAATTTCCCATGAAAGTACAATTTGCTACTCAAGACCACTAAATAGAAGGTTATCATTTCATTTTTTCAAGCCTCTTAATTAAGTAGAGTTTTATTATTCATCATAAAATGAAGACAATAATTTTCTATATATTTCTAAGTAAAAAAAATTGTAAAAGCAAATGTTTCCAAGATGCTGACATCATTTTTGTTTTTAAGCCACATTCAGCTAAGCCTAGGGATCTCTCCAGTCACCATAAGGCAGGTGACTCAAACTCAATTTACCTGGGGGGCACAAGAGGCAAAGTCGGGGTGAGGCAGGGCCGAATAAGGGATTTCACAAAAAAAAAAAAAAAGTCCTCAAACATTATTAACAGTTTTAATTATTTCTTCTGAACATGAATAGAACATTGAGTGAAGATCATGAACAGTTCTTCTGAACATGGCATCTTTTGCCTATTCCTTGTTGCCAGAGACTTGACAGCACTTCTTCTCACAAATCTGATCACACTTGGCTTTAGAGAGGAAGCAGTTGAGACCCTCAGTATGGCTTGAAGATGATCATCATTAAGTCTAGACCTGTACTTTGACTTATTGAAGTTCAATGTGGAGAATAACTTTTCACACAAATATGTGCTCCCAAAAAGGCACATGGTGCACTTGAACATTTGGGAAAGCTCAGGGAAGCTGGGGGGGGGGGGGCAATTTTTGAGAGAATTGTCTGCTTTTCCACTAATCTCCCTGAACTTGGCTTTGAGATCAGAGTTGCATTGCAGGTCAATGAGCTCCATTTGAAGCACAGGAGGGGCATCTTGCACATCAAAGGAACAGGGGTCCACAAAAATTTGGAAAGTGGCTCTGTGCTTTTTGAAGTCTTCAAATCTGTGATCAAATTCCCTCTCTAGCTTAAAAATAGCATCAACATATTTCTCACCACTGAATGGTATGCCTGCATCCACAAGTTCCTTGCATGCTGGGAAATGGCAAAGGTTTGTCTAAGAGAGCTGGGATTTCCATAACACAAGTTTTGTGGAGAATGCTCTCAGGTTGTCATAGGCAGCACTGATAAGCTGCCCCGGGCCTTGTAACATCTTATTTAGTACATTCAGCTTATGTGTGATGTCAACAAGAAAAGCTAAGTCCATGAGCCATTTGTGATCACTCAACTCAGAAACAGCATTTCCATCCTTCCCCATGAAGGTTTTCACTTCTTCTCTCAACTCAAAAAAATCTTTTCAGGACATTTCCCCTGCTGAGCCAATGTACCTCAGTGAAATAGAGCACATCTCCATATTCTGACTCCATTTCCTCTAAAAAAGCATGGAACCTCCTGTGCTTTAAGTCCCTGGATCTGATTTGGTTGATGCATTTTACAACAACAGACATCACATTGTCACACGGCAGGCATTTACTGCAAAGGGCCTGCTGATGAATAATGCAGTGAAGAGCAATGGCCTTCTCTTCACCCTCCTCCTCAAGTTTTTTTTTAACAAGTGCCACCAGTCCATTTTCCTCCCTGTCATCGATGGTGCTCCATCAGTTATTATGCCAAAAAAACTCTTCCATGCAAACCTGCATTCTCAATGGTATCACACAGATGTCAAAATATCTCATTAGTGGTGGTCTGGCCATGCATTGGAATTATTGTGAGCAGTTCCTTTGTCAATTCAAAATTGCAACTAACACCCCGGACATAAATTGTGAGCTGTGCAGTGTCTGTTATATCTGTGCCCTTGTCAAGAGCAACTGAGTATGCATCAAAACATTTGGCTTTCTCACACAGTTGATGATAAATGTCACTTGACATGGCAGAAATGCGCTCTGCCACAGTGTTGGCAGAAAGACTGATTTTGCTAAACTGACCTTTCTTTTCCGGACAGATAATGCTTGCAGCCTGTAACATGCATTTTTTAACTAACTTTCCTTCTGTGATTGGTTTCCCTGCCTTAGCAATCATCTCACTAACCATGTAACTAGCTTAGACTGATGCAACATTCTCTTCGGTTGCTTTCTTGAAGAAATCTTGTTGTCTCATTAGACATGCTTTAAGACTGGCAACCCGCTTGGCTCTCTCATTTCCTTGATATTTTGCACATTCCTCAGCATGTTTAGTTGAATAATGGCATTTCAAGTTGTATTCCTTGTGCACTGCAACTTTCTCTGAGCAAAGCAGACATGTGGGGATGCCCCTGTGCTCAACAAAGAAATACTGTGTCTCCCACTTTTCCTGAAATTGTCTGTGCTCATCATCAATCTTTCTCTTCACTGCTGGCTTTGTTGAAGTCATGATGAAGGTATGACAAAATCTAATTCTGTAACAAACTTCTCTCCCTTAGGCCTCTGATAATGCAAGGGACAACAGGCAGGAGCAGTGGAAATGACATCTGCGCTAGGCGCAAAGTATTCACGATTATTTGCTTACCGAATATTTGCAATAAAAAATCTCATTAGTAAGAAAAAAAATCACAAATAATCACATTAAATATTTGCATACCCCGAACGGAACTGCTTGGAGTATGTGAATGTTTAATGCGTTTTTTTCTTACTAATGCTATTTTTATTGCGATTATTTGGTAAGCGAATAATCGCAAATACTGCAATATTTGAAGGCTGGCCGCAGGACACAAATTGTTAATATGGAGGGCCGCAAATGGCCCGTGGGCTGCAAGTTTGAGACCCCTGCCATAAGGTTTTCCAGGTTCCACCCCGGGTCACTTTATCAACTATTCTATCTCTCAGCCCCCTGACGTTCTTGAACATAGTGGTAAAGACTGTTCAACTATAAGTCTTCCATAATTCACTTTCTAAAACCACAATGAGGGATAATTTACCATTAAAATCGATCCAAAGAACTACTATAAATTTTCAAGGAAGCTAGGAAGCTAGGAGTAAGCAGAGTAAAACAGCAATAGAGTTCATGAGGCTAGCCATCAAATCTTATTAATTTTGGTATAATGGTCATATAAGTATGTATCATAGCATAGGTTGTTATGAAAAAGTCAACCCCTACCTCATTCCACTTCTATATCATTTACTTCTGAAAAACACAAGTTATCATTTTTATATAGCCAAATATGCATTTAATTCTTTGTATAAAAAAAAACTTAATTAATACTAATGGAATAGAAACAAGATTTCAAATAGTAAACTGAAAGATTTTCTTCTAAATTTTCATGCATTTAGCAACAATCTGAGATTATGGATTATATTTTATTATTGGATTAGCTGAACCTGTTGGTCATCCATATTCATGTAAATAAAAAAACTTACCAGTAAATATGGTATTTTCATACTGTCGCTTGAATAATGGAAGTTTGTCTGGTTTACAATTCATAACAGGGATTTCTAAAGGAGGAGAATAATCCAGTGGCACAAACTTAAAGAAAAAAAGGTTATAAGTGAACTCAGAAAGATACCATCCACCACATATATTTCTCACTATATACTTGTAACAAATATATACGTGTATATCTATTACTTTCCAAAAAAAAAAAATCTTTGGGGGGGGGGGGCAGGGCACACCCAGTGACCCTCAGGGATTATTTCTGACTCCATGCTCAGAAATCGCCCCTAACAGGCTCAGGGGACCATATAGGATGCCTGGTTCAGGGAATCAAATGAGGTTCTTCAAGGTTGGCCACTCAGAAGGCAATGAATGCCCTATCACCGCGCTACTGCTCCAGCCCCCACTCAAAAATTCTCTAAAAGTTTTTTTTAAAACAAATATGATTAGCACTCCATCTAATAGCAGGCGAAGCACCTATTATGTAAACACCAACTAAAAACCTGATTGCGTAAATAAAAGTTTCTTGGACTACAGTCATGAATATTCATTTATGTATGTATTATTTTCATTTTGTTTTTACATTGTAAAAACTGAATAACTGCAATAGAGAATGATGCTATCTGGCTATCTCTAAAACTGACACCACACTTTTGATATTGTTTTCCTTCCCACAAAAACTCTCATAATAAAATGTCCTGGCCATGAAAATGTCTTATCAATATTGTCATAGTAACATAAAGAAAAACATAAATATGGTATTGAAAAGTAATGCTTTAATTTTACCTAACACTGTGTGACCTTGTCTGAATGAACCACAAGAGTTTAAAAAATCAGAAAAAGTACAGTTGAGAAGTATTTGAAAGAAATTTGAAGGGCAAGGGATCCATCCAAAATTTTTTGGCCTACTACTCTTTACCTAGTATACCTCTGACATTTCTTACATTTGATGTCAATAGATTCATCCATTATAAATTCTTACCTCTGGCAGTTGTCTGGATATTCGAATCTGATTGTGTGGCTTATCATTTATTTGGTACCGCAAAGCATCAACTCTCCCTTTCCGGTGACCAGCAGGAATAATTTCTTCACCCCGCAACCAGTAAAAATGAACTGGACGTTTACAATCTAGCAAAAGATAATAGATTATTTTTATCTGATCATCTAAACTGGTATTATTAGAATGTCAAACAATACTGGGACTGTAGAGAGAATACAGCATGTTGAGTGGCTACCTTGCATGTGGTTGACCTAGGTTGGATCCCAGGCACCCCACATAGTACCCTGTGAGTACAGCAAGAGTAATATGGTGATTTCGAATGCAAAAGGAAGAAAGGAAGGAAGGAAGGGAGGGAGACAATACAAAAGGTAATGACTGTCACTAAAAAATTTTCGAAAACAACTTATGTGAGAGAAGCTAGTTTACAAGTTAATTTAAATAACCTGAAACAAAGATAATGTTCAAACATTTACCACCTACTTCTGCCACTACTATGTAAAACCTTGCAATCCACTAGGCTTCTTAAATTGTAAACATAAATAATCATTTACATTTTAATGTCACTTTTATCATATAAATCTTCACTGAGGCATAAATTAGTCATTTATTTAGGATTCTATCTTTATATTGATTCATTTTTATTGTTGCCTGGTTTGGGGGCGATACCTGCGATACTAAAGGTCTGCACTACTCAAGATGATCTCACCAGGTGGGTGGGCGACCATATGGGATGCTTGGGATCCACCCGAGGGACCACTATGCAAGCGCCTAACCCAGTATACTATAGCTGCGGCCCTGCCTATCCTTTCTCATGACCAGATCAATGAAAAGTGCCCAAGTACATACTTTGGGTGCTGAGACCTTAGTCTATCAGTTGCAGGGTGGACTGGTTAGAGGGCAACATCGGTTCCTGAGTCCAGACTGCCACAACTGCCACAAAACCAAAGAGGCAAGCCTTCTGCTGGGAGCGAAAAGGACCTAGGAAAAGCAACTGATGAAAGAGAGAGAGAGGAGAGGAAAGGAAAGAGAGGAAAGAGAGGGAGGGTGGGAGGGAAGGAAGGAAGGAAGGAAGGAAGGAAGGAAGGAAGGAAGGAAGGAAGGAAGGAAGGAAGGAGAAATAAGAAAAAGAAAGATTAGATAGATGATAGATAGCTGATAGATGATAGATGATAGACAGATGATAGATTAGATAGATAAATGATAGAGATAGATAGATTATATATAGAGAGATGTGTGTTTATCTAGATGAATAGATAGATGATAGATATATAGATGTGTTTAGATAGATAGATGATATAGATAGATGGATAGCTGATAAGACAGACAGATGATAGATAGATGATAGATTAGATAAATGATAGACAGATTAGATGGATGGATGGATGACAGAGCCAGAGAACATGGAAGTAAGGCGTTTGCCTTGCATGCAGAAGGTCGGTGGCTGGGATCCCGGCATTCCATATGGTCCCCTGAGCTGTCAAAAACCAAGGAGGAGGGAGGGAGGGAAGGAGTAAGGAAGGAAGAAAAGGGGGCGAGTCTCGGGTGGGGAGGAGGGCCCTCTTACCCCTCCCCTCTCTCCTAGGCGCACAGGGCCCGGGGCTCACCGAGGGCCGCGGAGGCCAGGCAGGGGTTGTGCGGGCTGAGCAGCCCGGTGAGCGTGGTCACCAGCTGCTGCAGGAAGGGCGAGGCGAGGGTCTGGCGCTCGCGGTAGGCGGGCACGGGCCGCCGGCGCCTCACGAAGAAGTGCTCCTGCAGCAGGCAGTCGCAGGCGGCGGAGCGCAGGGCGTCCAGGTCCAGGGAGGCCGGCAGCTCGGGCGGGGCCGGCGGGGGCAAGCCCGACAGGTAGGCGGTCTTGGTGAAGCCCTGGTACCAGCGGTCGGCGTTGAGGGCGAAGGTCTGCGGGTACACCACGTACTTCTTGAACTGCATCTTGGTCAAGATCCGCAGCTTCTCGTCCACCGACTGGGCCGCGTGCACGGTCGCCTGCCATCGCTCCACTCGCCGCCGCCGCGCCGCCTGGCTTTTGGCGGTGAGGGAGGCCACGATGGGCGGATAGCGCACGGTGGAAGCTGCCGCGACGACGGAGCCGCCGCTTTCGGGAGTCGTAGCGGCGACCCGCGCCGCTGTCTGGAGTGACCGTCGGCAGCCATAGAACGCCAGCTTCCCTCCCCTGGCCGCAGCCATCTTGGCCCGGGCCCTTACCCGGATGTCAACCTTTGCCCCGCCCTCCCTGTCGTGAGAGGCCAATCAGAAGGCGGCATCTGAACTCAGTTTGGGAAGACAGATTCTCAGTGGCTGTGAAGTGCTTTCGTCATCAATGTTGTAGCCAATCGGGTCGCTCGTCCAACCTAGTGTGGCTAGGTTTGGATCTTTGTGGGTCGCTCAAGAGAGGGGATCGAAACTCGAGTTTTTAGGGTTTTCAGTAAGTTTCGCCGGTAGGATTAAAACTTAAAATAACGATCTGCCCCCTAGATTGCTTTTTCGAACCAGAGAACCCCTTCCTGCCCTAATAAATAAATAAATACATAAATAAATTTAAGACTATTGTGCACTGAAACCTGGACCTCGGTTTAATTGATCCTCACACCACTTCTTTTCAGCTGTAGTCCTTGGAGCTGAAAACATCCTTGAAAATATTACTGGTACAAGTTTTCTTTTGTTGTTAACATACTTTTTTTTTTTTTTGTGGGGAGTCAGCGCTCAGGGGTTACTACTGGCTCTAGACTCAGAAATCGCCCCTGGCAGGCTCAGGGGACCATATGGATGCCGGGATTCGAACCACTGTCCTTCTGCATGAAAAGCAAACACCCTACCTCCATGCTATCGCTAAGGCCTCGAACATACTTATTTTTTAAGAGATATTCACATCACTAAGAGGGCCACTGCTGGTCTTGAGGAAATAATTGCATATATTTTATTACACTGATTTGTTTTTAATTGTTGAACATATAAATTACATGAGAGGTATACTTTAACTCGATTTACCTGAAAAGGAAAACAAACTAAAGAGTTGCCTCAGGGCTGGAGCGGTAGTACTGCTTGCAGATGAGGTCCTTGCATCCCATATGCCATTTTCCTTGTACCACCCCCCTAGTTCCTTAAGCCCTCCTGTAATGATCCCTGAGCACAACTGTATACCCTCTCAGCCAAAGAAATGCATTATTCTTTTCTCTTGAAATGCAATCTCTATTTTACAAACATCTCTAGAAATTTCCTTACTATCAAGAACCAATGGAACTCAGTGGCTATTTATTTTAAATTTAATTGCGTAAATTAAACCTAGATAAAAATTATGCAATGTCGGAGAGTCCGTGATACAAATTAGTCTCATAGGAATTTTTGTTTGGTTGGTTGGTTTTGGGCCACACCCTGTGTTGATCAGGAGTTACTCCTTGCTCTCAGCTCAGAAATTGCCCCTGCCAGACTGGGGTGAGGGGGACCATATGGAATGCCAGGAATTGAATCCTAGTCCTTTGCAAGCAAAGCAAACGCTCTACCATTTTGCTATTCCCTCTCCTAGGAATTTTTAACTTGGAATTTTAATTAACTTTTTTTGGTTTTTGGGTCACACCAGGCAGTGCTCCGGAATTCCACCTGTCTCTACGCTCAGAAATTGCTCCTGGCAGGCTCGGGGGACCATATGGGATGCCAGGATTCGAACCACACACCTTCTGCATCAAAGGCAAATGCCTTACCTCCATGTCATCTCTCTGGCCCCTAATTAACATTTTTTACATTAAAAACACTAAACACATTTTTGCATAAACCACATTCTTATGTTTTTGTTTATGCTTTTGTTTATTTATTGTGAAATTAGAGCATTCTTTTGCTAAGCAGTCTATATAAAATCTTTCCAGTTTGTAATATCTGCCTTTTCCCCTTCCCAGATATTTTACCACTGTATCATACCCATGTTATGTAACAGTAATTGACCTTGGGTAACACACACTTACCAATTTTTTTGTTTTTGTTTTGTTTTAAGTTTATCTGTTCAAACAATATGGGAAGAAAAGAGGCTTCTCGGGTGCTCAGCAGGGCCAGTACTCCTTCCTGGGGATACTTTGACAACTGGGCTGGTTTTCAATGTGATGACCAGTGGAAATGGTGCTACTCAGTCCTAAGATGCCTGAGATTTCAAAGGCCTAATCAGTAATGTGTTGGAGCCTCTAAGGCCATGCCAGATGTGACCAGATTCCCTCACTGTGTGCCCTCCCCACTTTCCTACCAATTAAACTAAAATACCCACTGCTTCTAACATTGAAGAATTAGCACAGAATTCAAAGAAAACAATGCTTGCAGAAAACCAAGATTGGATCTCCAGCATACTATATAGTTCCCCCCGAGCCTGACAGGAATGATTCCTGCATGCAGAGCCAGGAGTAATCCCTGAGCATTGTCAGGTATGTCCCCCACTCCAAAAAAAAGAAGAAAAGAACCCAATATAAACCAGTTTAACTGACCAACTCTCAGGAAAATATTTAAATGTTGTCTGATCAGAAACAAGAGCTGACCTTTGTTGTACCATCACCCACACCAGTAGCAGTTCTAAAACTCTGTAAAGAGGGTGTTTGCCTTGCATGCAACTGACCCAGATTCAATACCTGGCATCCTATATAGTCCCCTAAGCCTGCCAGGAGTGATTTCTGAGTGCAGAACTAGAAGTAACCTTTGAGCGCCTCCACAGGTGGGCCCCCCCCTCCAAACTTATACATCTATACAACTATTAGGAAAAATGAAGTCATTAAATTTGCTTATACATGGATGGACATGGACATGGAGAGAGAGATACTGATTGAAATAAGTCAGAGGGAGAATAATTGACATAGAATGTACTCATTTGTGGGATATTAAAAAAATAAGATAGTATAATAATAGTATCCAGAGACAGTAACGATGAGGCCAGGAGGACCAGTCCATGATAGGAATCTTCCAAAAAAGAGAGAAGGAATGCAGTTGCAGAGAAGGGACCACTATTGTGGGGTTAATCCAAACCAAGAGAGTCTGAAGCAGGATAGCCGAGAGAAACAAAACAACAGATGCAGTCAATAGGGAGAGAAAAATTTAGGGGTACTGGGGCTTCCAGCCTCATGAACCAAGAGAGAGAGTGAGCAAGAGCCCACAGACCTTCCCATCTGATTGTATATACCCCTACCTCCAACCACCCTGGGAAGCAGTTAAGAGTTAACTGTAGTGTCTTAAAAGTAGTTAACAGGGGGGCTGGAGAGACAGTACAGCAGCAGGGCATTTGCCTTGCATGCAGTCAATCCAGGACATCTCATATGCTCCCCATAGTGTCAGGAGAGATTTCTGAACAAAGAGCCAGGAGTAACCCCTGAGCACCACCAAAAACAAAACAAAACAGAACAAAACAAAACAAAAAAAAAAGGAAAAGAAAAAGTTAACTGGAAGACAATTAATGAAAGTTAATAGTAGTTCTGACTGAAGGAAAGAGAGGCTAGGGGAAAATCTCTACAACTATGACAATGGTAGTTGAAAATGATCACTCTGGACAAGAACTCGGTTCTGAAAAGAGATAGTGATGTGCATGATACCCCTTCAGCAACAATATTGCAAAGCACAATGTCTAAAAGGAAAAAAATAGTGGAAGAGAGAATAAAAATTATTTCCCCAGAGACACAGTGGTGAGATGGGAGGGAAACTGGGGAAACTGAATGTGGCAGAAAATGTGCTCTGGTGAAGGGATTATGTTGTGTGATTAAAAATCAATCGTGAACAATTTTACAATTGTATTTTTAAATAAAAGCTGTATAATGAACAATCTTGTAACCATGACTTTCAAATAAAGTGATCATTTGTTTTTTGCATAACTTTTGTGTTTTTATTTCTTTTAAAGTATATCTTTATTAAAATACCATGATTATATACATGTTTGTAATGGGTTTCAGTCATAAAAAGAGCACCCCCCTTTACCAGTGCAAAATTTAAAAAAAAATCTATTTCTAATGATTTTTATTTTTTGTCTTTGAGAATTTAGTACAGGTGTATTTGTAGACCCTATTTTATAGCCACATAGCGTACAAAGGAAAAATAACCCTGAAACATGTCCTTTAGTTTAGAGTTGTCAATCTCCATTTTACTCTTCAGCTGATCAAAGGTAAAAAAAAAAAGGACCTCAGGTTAAAATTGAGAGGGAAGGAAAGATGCATAGAATAAAATTTACTTGACACTCAGCTACATGATATTGTACCATTCTTCATAGACAATTTGTAATATGAAATAGAAGAAATTTATTAGAATTAGCAGATATTTTAAATTATAAATAATAATAAGGGGCTGTTTTAATGAATTGAAGTACATTTAAATTTTTTTTTTTTTTTGGTTTTTGGGCCACACCCGGTAACGCTCAGGGGTTACTCCTGGCTATGTGCTCAGAAGTTGCTCCTGGCTTGGGGGACCATATGGGACACCAGGGGATCGAACCGCGGTCCATCCAAGGCTAGCACAGGCAAGGCAGGCACCTTACCTTTAGCGCCACCGCCCGGCCCCGAAGTACATTTAAATTTTATTAAATTTTAAAAATTAAACTATTGTAACAAAATTTAAAAATGGTAAAAAGACTGGGGCCAAAACAGTGGCTCAAGTGGTAAGGCTTTGCAGGCAGCTAACCTAGAATAGACTGCAGTTCGATCTCCCAGCGTTTCATCTGGTCCCTTAAGCCAGGAGCAATTTTTGAGCACATGGCCAGAAGTAACCTTTGAGCATCCATCAGATAAATGCTTAAGAGTAGTTTCACTAGATCATATGCCATTTCTATTTTTTCAAATGGAAATCTCCAAACTTTTCCATGAAACTGCACCAATTTATATTCCACCAAATGGTATACTAGAGTTTCTTTTTATTATTATTATTATTATTATTATTATTATTATTATTATTATTTTGGTTTTTGGGTCATACCTGGCAGCGCTCAGGGGTTATTCCTGGGTCCACGCTCAGAAATTGCTCCTGGCAGGCTTGGGAGACCATATGGGATGCCGGGATTCGAAGCAATGACCTTCTGCATGAAAGGCAAATACCTTACCTCCATGCTCTCTCTCCAACCCCTTATTACTCTTGACAATATTTCTTGATGCCAATCTCTGCTTGGGTCCAGTGGTTCCAGAGACCACCTGAGGCACCTGGGCAATACTCAGCAGTATCTAGGACTACCACCAAGAATGTTAGGGAAGAAAAATAGTAATGGGGATCAAACATAGCTCTCATGCATGCAAAGCATGGTGATTATTATGCTATCTCCATGGCTCCTAGAAACATCTTAATGAGTGGTATACTTACAGAGTGTGGAAGAAGTTAAAATACAAACATGCAGAAAAGATCAACTGCAGTAAGCAAAAATTTCTAGCTCATTGAATTCCAGTGGAACAAGGAAAGAACATTACTAAAACCCAGAAATTACTAAAAGATGAATTATCTTATGGGACTTTTTTTTTTTTTGAGGGGGGCAAGCTCAACTGGCAGTGCTTAGGGGGTATTCCTGGCTCTGTATTCATGAGTCACTCCTGGAAGGCTCAGGGCACCATAGGGATGCCGGGGATTGAACTCTAGTCAATTACATGCAAGGCAAGAGCCCTACCCACTGTGCAATCATTATGGACAATGGGACTACTTGTTTTTATGATAAATCGAGTCATAAAAAGTGAGAGAACAGAGAAGAAATATCCACATTTTTTCTATTAATGTCCTTTGCCCAAACCCAAATAAAAAAGTCAAGAAGGGAAACTGGGAGATGCAGCCATAGGTCTTAGTTTCCGGGGCATGGAACATGTCAGAGAAGGGCAGAGACTATAACTCAAAGCTGGGTACAGATTGAGAATATTAAGTGCATTTTAGGTGATATCTGAGGAGAAAGATAGAAGTGGAACCTGAGGATGTCACAGATGAAGATAGAAATGTAGAAGACAGATTAGGGTTCTTTCTTTGTATTTTTTTAGTTTAACACAGATTTCAGATAAGAAAATTTTAAGTTTCATTCAGATAAAAAGAACAAACATTATTGAGTACTTATCAATAATTAGGGAATGGGGCCGGGCGGTGGCGCTAGAGGTAAGGTACCTGCCTTGCCTGTGCTAGCCTAGGACGGACAGCGGTTCAATCCCCCGGCGTCCCATATGGTCCCCCAAGCCAGGAGCGACTTCTGAGCGCATAGCCAGGAGTAATCCCTGAGCGTCAAATGGGTGTGGCCCAAAAACCAAAAAAAAAAAAAAAAATTAGGGAATATTGATGATTTAGTGGTGAAAATACCAAATAAAACTGTTAATTTCAGGGGCCGGGAAGGTGGTGCTAGAGGTAAGGTGTCTGCCTTACAAGCGCTAGCCAAGGAACGGACCGCGGTTCGATCCCCCGGCGTCCCATATGGTCCCCCCAAGCCAGGGGCGATTTCTGAGCACATAGCCAGGAGTAACCCCTGAGCGTCAAATGGGTGTGGCCCAAAAACCAAAAAAAAAAACAACAAAAAAAAAAACTGTTAATTTCATGAAATTTACAGGCTGACTTGGGGAGATAGAAAATATTAATAATTCGAAGGTGAATGTGATGCATTTTACTATAAAAGAAAAAGACAAGAAGAGAGTTGATGAGACTTGGCATTTTAAGATATAAGTTGATCAGGAAGGACTTCTCTGACAAGTGATACTTGTAGAGGGAATGTAAGGGAATGAAGGAGTGAACTAGGAAACTATCTCAGAAAAGACCATTCCAGATAGGCAGATGGCAAGTGCAAAATTCTTAAGTGAGGCAAAGGAAGAAAGGAAAAAAGGAGATGAAGGGAGACGTCAGTTTAGAGATAATTTTCAAACATCTCAGGTACTACTTGTATCAGGTACTTACCGTATTTATTCGAGTATAACACGCAAAATTTTCTACCAGAAAAAGAAATCAAAGTTTGGAGTGCTCGTTATAAACGAGGGCTAGGGTGGGGTGGCAGTGACAGCCACCAATGAGGGCTCAGACAAATTGTGAGTTCGCACTGTGCCTTTTCCGGGCTGCAACCTCAAGAAACCTGGCCTATCTCTCGTGACATCCTGGGTTAAAACATCAATGGAAGACATACCAAAAGAAATGATCATCAAGGGTTTTTTGAAGACAAGCATCAGCAATCAAATGGACGGCACAAAAGACAACCTGCTGTGGAATTCAGACTCAGGAGAAAGCGAAGAAACTGGAGAAACAGATGTTCCTGCCAACTGGGACACTGGTGAAAAATTAACTTGAGAGAATGGGAACGACTCTTTAATGTATCTGATAATGAACCTGACTTTGAAGCATTTTAAATAAATATTGTTACCGGTAATTTTATTTCGGTATTGTGTTTATACCAGTTTACCTTGTCAATAAATGATTTTTATCATGGCCACACGTGTTCAACAACGTTGTTTTTTTTATTTGTTTTTGTTTTGTTTTGTTTTTTGGTCAATTACAATGCTTGGTGTGAAACAAAATTTTATGCCGATTTATTAATAGAAAATTAGGGGTGCACGTAATACATGTGTGCGTATTATACTCGAATAAGTACGGTATTGTATTTTCATAAACAATTTGTCTTGTCTGTAGGTAGAAAGATTCAGGGAGAGGAATTCAAGGATATAATATCTGGAGTTAAGCACTGAAGCTTTCTAAGTAAGACTCTTTTTTTCTTTCTTTCATTCTTTCTTATAGTAGTATACATGAACTACTTCAATCTAGAGCATTTAAAAAATGCAAAATATTTGGTTGTGTCTGTCTTATTATTTATTTTATTATTTTTGGAAAAAAATATTTTCAACTGTATAAAGCCAAAAAAATTCTATACTCTGGGTATTCTTAAATTAAATGAACCTAAAGTTTTTAGGTTAGATTGTAGAGCAGCTAGAAGGATATTATAAAATTCTATTCTCTTGTGTTTCTACACTTGTCTTCCATTTTAATGTTTTACATTAATATAATGTATATATCACATCTAAGAAACTAGCATTATTGGATTTCCATGAGCGAAACTCTACTCTGTATTTGAATATTACTAGTTTTTTCCATGATATCCATTTTCTATGTCAGCATCTCCTACAAGAATCCATGTTATATTTATTTATGTAAGAAGTCACTTCTCCACCTCATCTGTTCTATGATAGCTTTCTAGATTCTTATTTTTGATGAACTAGGAAGTTTTCAGTGTTGGCCAGATTATGCAGAGACAGTCTTGGCTTTTTTTTTTTTTTTTTTTTTTTTGCTTGGTAAGTTTCTCATAATTAAACTGAGGTTTTGGGATCTAGAAAAGAAAATTACAGAGGAAAAGTGTCATTTTCATTGTACTACTCAAATATACATGCTACAACATAACTAAAATTTTCTTAATTTCAGCAACTGGCATAAAGAACTGTATAATTGGATAAGCACTATGGAAGTATTTAGAATTGTATGAGAACTGAATTAAATATGTTCTAAGAAAAAAAGTATTTTATACTTTGCACATATATATGTATATCTGTCTTTATACACACATACTTGCTTATTTGTGTGTGTGTGTGTGTGTGTGTGTGTGTGTGTGTGTGTGTGTGTTTGCAGTGTTAATACTGCTTTATAAAGTAGAGATTGACC